>NW_028318292.1:120000-297500 GCF_062004578.1 Staurois parvus | reverse complement strand
CTTACACTTCAAACAACTGGAAAAACATCCTCTGTACTGCAGTTCTCTGAAGTAAAATGGATGTAACTTCTGTCTCTTATTGAAGTTAAGCTGCCTGTGGATCTCGCAAAGTCAGCAGATGACCATACTGTCCAGACAGAATGGGTCTAAGGAAGTATATCAATGCATAAAGTACCTTTGAAACATTTTTTGCTGAAGCTGCTAAGATACAAGCTTAGACCCCCCCAAAAAAAGCTTAAATAACTTTACAAAATGATACTGCATTTCACTGATGTTGGGGAAATTGTGCATCCAATGTGGAACTTCATTCTGCAATTGGTGGTGTCAGCTGGAAGTGTATATTTATTTATTTCAGGTACTTATATAGCACTGTCAGTTTACAGAGAGCTTTACATATACAGTGGGGATCGAAAGTTTGGGCACCCCAGCTAAAAATTTGTATTAATGTGCATAAAGAAGCCAAGGAAAGATGGAAAAATCTCCAAAAGGCATCAAATTACAGATTAGACATTCTTATAATATGTCAACAAAAGTTAGATTTTATTTCCATCATTTACACTTTCAAAATAACAGAAAACAAAAAAATGGCATCTGCAAACGTTTGGGCACCCTGCAGAATTTATAGCATGCACTGCCCCCTTTGCCAAGCTGAGACCTGCCAGTGTCATGGATTGTTCTCAATCATCGTCTGGGGAGACCAGGTGATGTCAATCTCAAAGGTTTTAAATGCCCAGACTCATCTGACCTTGCCCCAACAATCAGCACCATGGGTTCTTCTAAGCGGTTGTCTAGAAAACTGAAACTGAAAATAGTTGACGCTCACAAAGCTGGAGAAGGCTATAAGAAGATAGCAAAGCGTTTTCAGATGTCAATATCCTCTGTTCGGAATGTAATTAAGAAATGGCAGTCATCAGGAACAGTGGAAGTTAAAGCAAGATCTGGAAGACCAAGAAAAATATCAGACAGAACAGCTCGCAGGATTGTGAGAAAAACAATTCAAAACCCCCGTTTGACTGCACGATCCCTCCAGAAAGATCTGGCAGACACTGGAGTTGTGGTACACTATTCCACTATAAAGAGATACTTGTACAAATATGGTCTTCATGGAAGAGTCATCAGAAGAAAACCTCTTCTACGTCCTCACCACAAAAATCATCGTTTGAACTTTGCAAATGAACATATAGACAAGCCTGATGCATTTTGGAAACAAGTTCTGTGGACCGATGAGGTTAAAATTGAACTTTTTGGCCGGAATGAGCAAAGGTACGTTTGGAGAAGAAGGGGCACAGAATTGAATGAAAAGAACCTCTGTCCAACTTTTAAGCATGGGGTTGGATCAATCATGCTTTGGGGTTGTGTTGCAGCCAGTGGCACACGGAACATCTCACGAGTAGAAGGAAAAATGGATTCAATACAATTTCAGCAAATTTTGGATGGTAACTTGATGCCATCTGTGAAAAAGCTGAAGTTAAAGAGAGGATGGCTTCTACAAATGGATAATGATCCTAAACACACCTCGAAATCCACGGGGGATTACATCAAGAGGCGTAAACTGAAGGTTTTGCCATGGCCTTCACAATCTCCTGACCTCAACATAATTGAAAATCTATGGATAGACCTTAAAAGAGCCGTGCGTGACAGACAGCCCAGAAATCTCAAAGAACTGGAAGACTTTTGTAAGGAAGAACGGGCAAAGATACCTCAAACAAGAATTGAAAGACTCTTGGCTGGCTACAAAAAGCGTTTACAAGCTGTGATACTTGCCAAAGGGGGCAGTACAAGATATTAACTCTGCAGGGTGCCCAAACTTTTGCAGACGCCATTTTTTTGTTTTCTGTTATTTTGAAAGTGTAAATGATGGAAATAAAATCTAACTTTTGTTGACATATTATAAGAATGTCTAATCTGTAATTTGATGCCTTTTGGAGATTTTTCCATCTTTCCTTGGCTTCTTTATGCACATTAATACAAATTTTTAGCTGGGGTGCCCAAACTTTTGATCCCCACTGTATATTGTACATTCACATCAGTCCCTAACAGGGGTGGACTGACAACTCATGGGGCCCCCAGGCAATAGGGGATCATGGGGCCCGTGTGTCCTTGCCCAAACTCAAAATATCCTATGAAAAAGGTACCAGGGGCATCTCATGGGGCCCCCTACTGACCCCGGGCCCTGCCAGAGTTTCCAAATGGTCAGTTCGCCCCTGGTCCCTAACCCTCAAGGGGTGTACAATCTAAGGTCCCTAACTCACATTCACACATGCCAGGGCCAATGTAGACAGGAGCCAATTAACCTCCCAGCATGTCTTTGGAGTGTGGGAGGAAACCGGAGTACCCGGAGGAAATCCACGCAGAAACAAGGAGAACATGCAAACTCCAGGCAGGTGGTACTGTGGTTGGGATTTGAACCAGCGACCTGAGTACTGCCAGGTGGAAGTGCTAACCACTTAGCCACTAGAGAACGCAACATACAGAGATTATGGGAAGTGGTATTGGCATAAACACACACATCGACACCCGCGCAGGTTCAACTGGATGGGCTGGTATCTTTATTCAACCTCACCATCAATGCAACTATCCAATATACATAAGTCGGGCACCATCATCTCACCACCAAGTCATAAAGGAGAAATCTCAAGACCTCCCCGACTCCTCGTCACCTCAACCATCAGGTAACGGGAAGGGTTAACACAGAGCGGGCGAGAGGCGCTGCCAAGTGGCGGCTGGTGCAGCGAGGAACGGACGGGGAGCCGTATAATCCATTTACTGGTTAATTAAGACAGCTGCTTGATAACGCCACAGCTGCCGAGCGCGGTTATTGTAATTGTACATTACGGCGTGAATAAAGAATATGATTTATAGCCGCCATCTTCCCAAATAAAAGGGCGATTAGCGCAGGAAGAATGGGCGTCTTGTTATCTTTTAAGAAGTCGCACTTGCGATTAGCGTTCAGGGAAACCCGGGTGTTATTTATCGTAACTGCTCGCTGTGAGCGGGAATATCGCGTGTGAGCGCAGTCTGCGGAAAAAAACAAGACCGGCGCAGGAACAAAAACCTGCCACAGAGGTGTCTGCTTCCGACCACACCCCACTGTGTCCCCCAATATCCTCCCATAACTTACTGTGTCCCCCAATATCCTCCCATAACTTACTGTGTCCCCCAATATCCTCCCATAACTTACTGTGTCCCCCAATATCCTCCCATAACTTACTGTGTCCCCCAATATCCTCCCATATGTCACTTTGTCATCAACATCCTCCTTTATGTCACCGTGTCCCCCAATATCCTTCCATAAATTAATGTGTCCCCCAATATCCTCCCATAACTTAATGTGTCCCCTAATATCCTCCCATATGTCACTATGTCATCAACATCCTCCTTTATGGCACTGTGTCCCCCAATATCCTCCCATAACTTACTGTGTCCCCCAATATCCTCCCATAACTTACTGTGTCCCCCAATATCCTCCCATAACTTACTGTATTCCCAAATATCCTCCCATATGTCACTGTGTCATCAACATCCTCCTTTATGTCACTGTGTCCCCCAATATCCTTCCATAAATTAATGTGTCCCCCAATATCCTCCCATAACTTACTGTGTCCCCCAATATCCTCCCATAACTTACTGTGTCCCCCAATATCCTCCCATAACTTACTGTATTCCCAAATATCCTCCCATATGTCACTGTGTCATCAACATCCACCTTTATGTCACTGTGTCCCTCAATATTCTCCCATAACTTAATGTGTCCCCCAATATCCTCCCATATGTCACTATGTCATCAACATCCTCCTTTATGGCACTGTGTCCCCCAATATCCTCCCATAACATACTGTGTCCCCCAATATCCTCCCATAACTTACTGTGTCATCAACATTCTCCTTTATGGCACTGTGTCCCCCAATATCCTCCCATAACATACTGTGACCCCCAATATCCACCCATATGTCACTGTGTCACCAACATCCACCTTTATGTCACTGTGTCCCCCAATATCCTCCCATAACTTACTGTGCTCCCTAATATCTTCCCTTAAGTCAATGTGTCCCCCAATATCCTCCCATAACTTCCTGTCCCCAGACATCCTCATTATGGCACTGTGTCCCCAATATCCTCCTTTATGTCACTGTGGCCCCCACTATCCTCCCATAACTTACCGTGTCCCCAAAGTGCTCCTTTATGTCACTGTGTCCCCCAATATCCCCCTGTACCCCACTGTGTCCTTCAATATCTACCTATACCTTACTGTGTTCTTCAATATTCCCCAAAATCTTCCTACACATCACTGTGTCCCCAATATCCCTTTCTCATTGTTTCCCCCATACCCCACAGTGTCTCCCCAATATCTCCATACCTCACTCTATCCCCCAATATCCAATATCTCCTATACCTCACTGCACACCTCCCAGTCCCCCCCATACTTCAAAACATCCTCCAGTATCCCCTATACCTTGCTATGCCCTCCTAACCTCCCCCATATCTCAGTGGATTGCCCCAATCTCCCTCCCATACCTGGCTGTGTCCCCCAATATCCTCTCACACACCACTGTGCCCCCCAATATTCCCCATACCTCACTGCATCACACATATTTTTCTTTATTAAGCATTTTTTTTGGGGGGGGGCGGGTATTAAAGGAACATTCGTTTACATGACTTAGTATTCTTTTGTGTTTTCCTCTGTCTGCTTTTGATCATTAATTGTTCTTTCTGTGAAAATACCATGAAATAATGAGACTAATGAGGAGCCACCTATGGGACCAGAACTGGTCCAGGAGAGAGGAGAGGAGCTTCTGCAACCCTCAGGAGGCATTCAAAGCCCATTGTACCCCAAAACCCCCATAATGTGCCCCCCCCCCCCCCAATTGACTCCAATACAATTCACTGAAACATCCCGACTTGAAAGGTCATTCCAGGGAAGTGGAACCCTTTTAAAGTTTTCGTTTCTAGTTCTCATCAGCATTATTATTGTACTTGGAGGATAATCCTGGAACTCGCTACGAATCTCATTATTGACCAACAAATCACCTTTTAAATGGCCTGGAATTGTTTCTGTTAATGGAAGATGTAATTAGTGGTGGAAATATCTGTACTGTACTCCTCCATATACATTACATATACATTACTGGGTATTGGGAATGTTACCCCATCTGTAAATCATGTCCTCCAGCAGTGCAGAGTATTTCAGGAGAGGAGAGTTATAGAGGAAGGAGCGGAGTCCTCCAGCAGCGCAGAGTATTTCAGGAGAGGAGTTATAGAGGAAGGAGCGGAGTCCTCCAGCAGAACCGAGTATTTCAGGAGAGGAGAGTTATAGAGGAAGGAGCGGAGTCCTCCAGCAGCGCAAAGTATTTCAGGAGAGGAGAGTTATAGAGGAAGGAGAGGAGTCCTCTGGCAGTGCAGAGTATTTCAGGAGAGGAGAGTTATAGAGGAAGGAGCGGAGTCCTCCAGCAGCGCAGAGTATTTCAGGAGAGAAGTTATAGAGGAAGGGGCGGAGTCCTCCAGCAGTGCAGAGTATTTCAGGAGAGGAGAGTTCTAGAGGAAGGAGCGGAGTCCTCCAGCAGTGCAGAGTATTTCAGGAGAGGAGAGTTCTAGAGGAAGGAGCGGAGTCCTCCAGCAGTGCAGAGTATTTCAGGAGAGGAGTTATAGAGGAAGGAGCGGAGTCCTCCGGCAGTGCAGAGTATTTCAGGAGAGGAGGGTTATAGAGGAAGGAGCGGAGTCCTCCAGCAGCGCAGAGTATTTCAGGGGAGGAGAGTTACAGAGGAAGGAGCGGAGTCCTCCGGCAGAGCAGAGTATTTCAGGAGAGGAGAGTTATAGAGGAAGGAGCGGAGTCCTCCAGCAGCGCAGAGTATTTCAGGGGAGGAGAGTTACAGAGGAAGGAGAAGAGTCCTCCAGCAGCGCAGAGTATTTCAGGAGAGGAGAGTTATAGAGGAAGGAGCGGAGTCCTCCAGCAGCGCAGAGTATTTCAGGAGAGGAGAGTTATAGAGGAAGGAGCGGAGTCCTCCAGCAGCGCAGAGTATTTCAGGAGAGGAGTTATAGAGGAAGGAGCGGAGTCCTCCAGCAGAGCAGAGTATTTCAGGAGAGGAGAGTTATAGAGGAAGGAGAGGAGTCCTCCAGCAGAGCAGAGTATTTCAGGAGAGGAGAGTTATAGAGGAAGGAGCGGAGTTCTCCAGCAGTGCAGAGTATTTCAGGAGAGGAGAGTTATAGAGGAAGGAGCGGAGTCCTCCAGCAGCGCAGAGTATTTCAGGAGAGGAGAGTTCTAGAGGAAGGAGCGGAGTCCTCCAGCAGCGCAGAGTATTTCAAGAGAGGAGAGTTATAGAGGAAGGAGCGGAGTCCTCCAGCAGCGCAGAGTATTTCAGGAGAGGAGTTATAGAGGAAGGAGCGGAGTCCTCCAGCAGCGCAGAGTATTTCAGGAGAGGAGAGTTATAGAGGAAGGAGCGGAGTCCTCCAGCAGAGCAGAGTATTTCAGGAGAGGGGTTATAGAGGAAGGAGCGGAGTCCTCCAGCAGCGCAGAGTATTTCAGGAGAGGAGAGTTATAGAGGAAGGAGAGGAGAGTTAAAGAGGAAGGAGCGGAGTCCTCCAGGAGAGGAGAGTATTTCAGGAGAGGAGAGTTATAGAGGAAGGAGCGGAGTCCTCCAGCAGCGCAGAGTATTTCAGGAGAGGAGAGTTATAGAGGAAGGAGCGGAGTCCTCCAGCAGCGCAGAGTATTTCAGGAGAGGAGAGTTATAGAGGAAGGAGCGGAGTCCTCCAGGAGAGGAGAGTAATGTTTGACCATCCCCGGAGTCTTCTGTGCAGTTTATACTTTCTGTTGGTCTCTTCTCTTGCCTGGGATGTCAATTACATCCAATAAATCATTGTACAGAAATATCTCTATTCAGCAGAATGAAAATTCTCATTAAATCACTTATTTAGGTTGATTCAGGAATCCGTCCATCATTATTTCAGCGTATTATCTAGTGCAGACTCCGCCCCCTCTTCGAGTTCTGGACAATTTCATTAATGATCAAATTACTGGCATTAAAGGGGGACTGTATTTTATTTATAGAAATGGTGGAGGGATAGAATGTATGCCAGGTTATTATCCACTTCCTGTGTCAGGCTGTAAAAGTTGTCACCAGGACAGGATGTGGCGGAGATCTCCCCAATGTGGATACATTTGTAAAAATTAAAATATAAATTCAAATAATAGAAGCTTCAACTCTTCCTGACTCCATTCAAAACTACGTGTTCATTTTTTTTCTTACGTTTCCCTTCAAGATCTGTCTGTATTGTCCTGTATCCATCAACCAGAACCAGACTCTCACTAACATCATGTTTTATATGTTCTATATGTAGGGATACAGGATCACTATGGAATACCAGTCACAATATTCTCCATTTGGATGTACACAAGGAGATATTTGTTCACCAGCTTCCAATCAGATTGGAAACGTTGTAACATAAAGTAGATTTCACACAGATTTTCCAGCACGCTGAGAATGTTTCTCCCATCTGAATGAACATCTGTATTATATGTGATGTGCTTCACACAATTCTTCTAGAATGTGCCGCTCGGTTAAAATTTCTCTTCGTCTTGCAGAAGACGTCCGCTGATCAGCAGATTGAGTTGGAATGGATGTCATTTCCAATTAACTTTCTCATTAAAGGTCTCTGAGCGGGATAATTGCATCATACGAGGATGAGGGGAATATTTATATAGTTCCTTCAGGAGGGACACCAAGTCAGGGAAATCAGAAATAGACTGATAAAGCCCCACCCACTGCGTCCTCTGAATAAAGGGGTGACCAAATCCATGATAATGAGTGGGGGGGGGGATCGTCTGAGCCTGGCCCGTGCCAGATATATGTTTGTAGTTAGGGTTAGGACTGTCAGGGCTGCCCAGATGTTTCCCTCCATTCTACATATTTCATCTTTTCATTTTACTTTAAAAGGAGGAAGAACATAAAACATTTAATTCACTGATCCACTGGTCCTGTGCCACTGAGAATAAACCAATCAAGGACACTCGGATTACATCAATCAATAACAATAATGATTATATTGATCAATACGACTGAGAATATACCAATAAATACCACTGAGAACATATCAATAAACACCAATGAAAATATATCAATAATTACCACTGAGAATATATCAATAATTACCACTGAGAATATATCAATAAACACCAATGAGAACATATCAATAAATACCACTGAGAATATATCAATAATTACCACTGAGAATATATCAATAATTACCACTGAGAATATATCAATAAATACCACTGAAAATATATATCAATAAATACGACTGAGAATATATCAATAAATACCACTGAGAATATATCAATAAATACGACTGAGAATAAATCAATAAATACGACTGAGAATATATCAATATTTACCACTGAGAATATATCAATAAACACCAATGGGAACATATCAATAAATACCACTGAGAATATATCAATAATTACCACTGAGAATATATCAATAAATACCACTGAGAATATATCAATAAACACCGATGAGAGTATATCAATAAATACGACTGAGAATATATCAATAATTACCACTGAGAATATATCAATAAATACGACTGAGAATATATCAGTAAACACCAATGAGAATATATCAATAAATACGACTGAGAATATATCAATAAACACCGATGAGAATATATCAATAAATACGACTGAGAATATATCAATAAATACGACTGAGAATATATCAATAATTACCACTGAGAATATATCAATAATTACCACTGATAATATACCAATAAAAACCACTGAGAATATTTCAATAAACACCACTGAAAATACATCCATCAATAACACTGAGATTACTCTGATTAATACCACTTAGATTACATCGATCAATAACACAGAGATTATAATGAGCAATACAATGGAGAATACATTGATCAATAACACTGAGAATATACAGATCAATACCACTGAGATTATACCATCAACAACACAGAGACTAAATGGACCAATAACACTGATGCGATATCAATAAATACCACTGAGAGTACATCAATCAATAACACAGATATACTGATCAAAACCAGCAAGATTATACCAATAATAGCCCCTGAGATTACACCAATCAATACATTGATCAATAGCACAGTGATTAAACAGACCAATACCACTAAGATTATGCTGATCAATACCCCTGAGATTATACTGATCAACAACACTGAGTTCATAGAAATCAATACCATTGAGATTACACTGATCAATACTACTGGGATTATACCAATGAATCTATTAAGAATATACCAATCAATACCACTGAGATTACACTGATCAATAACACTGAGAATATACAGAACATAAACCCTGAGAATACCCCGACCCCGAATACCATCAACAATATTGATTAATGTTAATGAGATTAGAAGGATCAATAACGCTCATACTGATAAACACCAATGTGATTAAATTGATCAGTAAGACTGTGTTATTGATCAATAACACAGAGATTATACAGACCAATACCACTGAGATTATACTGATCAAGATCCAGGGCTTTTTTTCATGAATGCAGTTCTGGCATCTCCAACACTGAATGTATGTAATGACAAGGGGTGCTGGGAGGTCTAATGATGTTGGCTGCTGGGGGATCTATTGTCACTGGAGGAGATCTATTTTTGTATGGTGGTCTATTGTTGCTGTAGAGGTCTATTGTTGCTGGAATGGATCTACTGTTGAGGGAGGGGTCTATTGTTGCTGGCTGCTGGAGAGTCCATTGATTCTAGCAGCTGGGAGATCTGTTGTTGCTGCTGGGGATCTATTGTTGATGGGGTGTTATTTTATTGCTTGGGGGGTCTATTGCTGATGGCTGCAGGGCATCTTTTTTACTGCTTTTCTGGTTATCACTAACAGATTCCATACAAATTATTTAGCACCACAAAATGATACTTGGCCGTGTATTCTCTATAAGGAGCAGTACTTGGAGGTGAGTAGTGGGTGGAACCAAGGGACTGTGCTAGGAGGTGGATTCCTTCACCTGTTCTCTGAGAAAAAAAAGCCCTGTCAAAAACACTGAGTTTATACCAATCAATATCACTGAGATTACATTGATCAATACCTCAGAGACTAGACTGATCAATACTACTGGTATTATACCAATAACTTCAATGAGTTGATACCAATCAATACTACTGAGATTACATCAATCAATAACATCAGGGATATATTGTTCAATACCAGTGAAATAGCCACGATCAATACCACTGGGATTATACCATCAATAACATCAAGATTATACGGAGTAATGTTACTGAGATTATATCAATCAGTACCACTGAGATCAGACTAATCAATACCACTGAGGTTACACCGATCAATAACACTGAGATCAGACTAATCAATACCACTGAGGTTACACCGATCAATAACACTGAGATCAGACTAATCAATACTACTGAGATTACATCAATCAATACCACTGAGATCAGACTAATAAATACCACTGAGGAGGTTACACCGATCAATACCATTTATATCAGACTAATCAATACCACTGAGGTTACACCGATCAATAACACTGAGATCAGACTAATCAATACTACTGAAGTTACATCGATCAATACCACTGAGATCAGACTAATAAATACCACTGAGGAGGTTACACCGATCAATACCATTTATATCAGACTAATCAATACCACTGAGGTTACACCGATCAAGAACACTGAGATCAGACTAATCAATACCACTGAGGTTACACCGATCAAGAACACTGAGATCAGACTAATCAATACCACTGAGGTTGCACCGATCAATACCACTAAGATCAGACTAATCAATACCACTGAGGTTACACCGATCAATACCACTGAGATCAGACTAATCAATACCACTGAGGTTACACCGATCAATACCACTGAGATCAGACTAATCAATAACACTGAGGTTACTCCGATCAATAACACTGAGATCAGACTAATCAATACCACTGAGGTTACAGCGAGCAATACCACTGAGATCAGATTAATCAATACCACTGAGGTTACACCGAGCAATACCACTGAGATCAGACTAATCAATACCACTGAGGTTATACCGATCAATACCACTGAGATCAGACTAATCCATACCACTGAGGTTACACCGATCAATACCACTGAGATCAGACTAATCAATAACACTGATGTTACTCCGATCAATACCACTGAGATCAGACTAATCAATACCACTGAGGTTCCCCGAGCAATACCACTGCTATCAGACTAATCAATAACACTGAGGTTACACCGATCAATACCACTGAGATCAGACTAATCCATACCACTGAGGTTACACCGATCAATACCACTGAGATCAGACTAATCAATACCACTGAGGTTACACCGATCAATAACACTGAGATCAGACTAATCAATACCACTGAGGTTACACCGAGCAATACCACTGAGATCAGACTAATCAATACCACTGAGGTTACAGCGAGCAATACCACTGAGATCAGATTAATCAATACCACTGAGGTTACACCGAGCAATACCACTGAGATCAGACTAATCAATACCACTGAGGTTACACCGATCAATACCACTGAGATCAGACTAATCAATACCACTGAGGTTACACCGATCAATACCACTGAGATCAGACTAATCAATACCACTGAGGTTACACCGATCAATAACACTGAGATCAGACTAATCAATACCACTGAGGTTACACCGAGCAATACCACTGAGATCAGACTAATCAATACCACTGAGGTTACACCGATCAATAACACTGAGATCAGACTAATCAATACCACTGAGGTTACACCGATCAATACCACTGAGATCAGACTAATCCATACCACTGAGGTTACACCGATCAATACCACTGAGATCAGACTAATCAATACCACTGAGGTTACACCGATCAATAACACTGAGATCAGACTAATCAATACCACTGAGGTTACACCGAGCAATACCACTGAGATCAGACTAATCAATACCACTGAGGTTACACCGATCAATACCACTGAGATCAGACTAATCAATACCACTGAGGTTACAGCGAGCAATACCACTGAGATCAGACTAATCCATACCACTGAGGTTACACCGATCAATACCACTGAGATCAGACTAATCAATACCACTGAGGTTACACCGATCAATAACACTGAGATCAGACTAATCAATACCACTGAGGTTACACCAAGCAATACCACTGAGATCAGACTAATCAATAACACTGAGGTTACACCGATCAATACCACTGAGATCAGACTAATCAATAACACTGAGGTTACACCGATCAATACCACTGAGATCAGATTAATCCATACCACTGAGGTTACACCGATCAATACCACTGAGATCAGACTAATCAATACCACTGAGGTTACACCGATCAATACCACTGAGATCAGATTAATCCATACCACTGAGGTTACACCGATCAATACCACTGAGATCAGACTAATCAATACCACTGAGGTTACACCGATCAATACCACTGAGATCAGATTAATCAATATCACTGAGGTTATACTGATCAAT
Organism: Staurois parvus; assembly: GCF_062004578.1. Classification (NCBI taxonomy): domain Eukaryota; kingdom Metazoa; phylum Chordata; class Amphibia; order Anura; family Ranidae; genus Staurois; species Staurois parvus. The sequence continues at coordinate 284,993 of NW_028318292.1, read as the reverse complement.
GGCTCCAAGATTATACCGATCAATGATTGCAATGATCAGTATTAGTGAGATTATACCAATCAATAACACTGAGATCAGACTAATCAATACCAGTCAGGTTATACTAATCAAGAACTCAGAGTATAAACCGATCAATGTCTTTGAGATTGTATTGATCAGTATGACTGAGATTATACCGATCAATGACACCATGAGCCTCACCTTTTTGTTTCCTTTGTTACATCTCAGTGCTGCTAATCTCCTGAAGCCTCTTTGCAGCCACTTCCCCTCTACATACACCCCAGTGATGGCTGCATAGCGTTTCTCAGGTTTCCTGATGGTGACAACGGTGACCATGTCTGTGTAATCTGTGATGAAATGGCCATTGGTAGCCCATGTGACAGTATGAGGGGCTCTCTATGGGGGGCTCTCTATGGGGGGCTCTCTATGGGGGGCTGTCTATGAGGGGCTGTCTATGAGGGGCTGTCTGTGAGGGACCATTTACGAGGAACCGTCTATGAGGGGCTGTCTATGAGTAGCAATCTATGAGGGGTTGTCTATATGGGGCAATCTATGAGGGGTCATCTATACGGGGCAATCTATGAGGGGTCGTCTATACGGGGCAATCTATGAGGGGTTGTCTATATGGGGCAATCTATGAGGGGTCGACTATATGGGGCAATCTATGAGGGGTCATCTATATGGGGCAATCTATGAGGGGTCGTCTATACGGGGCAATCTATGAGGGGTCATCTACATTGGGGCAATCCATGAGGGGACATCTATATAGGGCAATTTATGAGGGGTCATCTATATTGGGGCAATCCATGAGGGGACATCTATATGGGGCAATCTATGAGGGGTCGTCTATGTGGAACCGTCTATAGGGGGCCTTCTATGAGGGGCAATCTATGAGGGGTTGTCTATATTGAGCAATCTATGAGGGGTCGTCTACGCGGAACCATCTATAAGGGGCCTTCTATGAGGGGCAATCTAGGAGGAGCAATCTGCGAAGGGCACTCTATGAGGGGTCATCTATTATTATACAGGACAATCTATGAAGGACTATATATGAGGGGTCGTCTACGTGGAACTGTCTATAAGGGGCCTTCTATGAGGGGCAATCTAGGAGGAGCAATCTGTGAAGGGCACTCTATGAGGGGTCATCTATTATTATACAGGACAATCTATGAAGGACTATATATGAGGGGTCGTCTACGTGGAACTGTCTATAAGGGGCCTTCTATGAGGGGCAATCTAGGAGGAGCAATCTGTGAAGGGCACTCTATGAGGGGTCATCTATTATTATACAGGACAATCTATGAAGGACTATATATGAGGGGTCGTCTACGTGGAACTGTCTATAAGGGGCCTTCTATGAGGGGCAATCTAGGAGGAGCAATCTGTGAAGGGCACTCTATGAGGGGTCATCTATTATTATACAGGACAATCTATGAAGGACTATATATGAGGGGTCGTCTACGTGGAACCGTCTATAAGGGGCCTTCTATTAGGGGCAATCTATGAGGGGCCATCTATGAAGGGCACTCTATGAGGGGTCATCTATGAAGGGCAATCTATGAGGGGCAATCAATGATAGGCTGTCTATGATGGGCAGCCCATGAAGGCCTGTGAGGGGCTGTCTCTTGGGGCCGTCTATAAGTAAGCCATTCAGGAGGAGCTGTCTATGAAGAGCTGTCTACAGGGTCTGTCCATGATGGGGCTGTCTATGGGGAGAGTCGTCTATGAGGGGATGTCAGTGGAAGCTGTCTATGAGGGATTGTCTATAAGAGGCCATTTATGAGAGGGCATTCATAAAGGGTCATCTATGAGGGTCGCCTAAGAGGGTCTGTCTACAGGGGGGTCATGTATAAAAAGGTCATGTAGGAAAAGCCATTTGTGAGAGCCAAACTATGAGGGGACATCTATGTGGGATACTCTGTGAGGGGTTGACTATGTGGAACCATCTATAAGGGGCCTTCTATGAGCGGCGATCTGTGAGGAGCCATCTAGGAGGGGCAATCTATAAAGGGCACTCTATGAGGGGTCATCTATGAAGGGCAATCTATGAGAGGCAGTAAATGATAGGCTGTCTATGATGGGCAGCCCATGAAGGGCTGTGAGGGGCTGTCTATTGGGGCCATCTATAAGGAAGCCATTCAGGAGGAGCTGTCTATGAAGACCTGTCTACAAGGGTCTGTCCATGATGGGGCTGTCTATGGGAAGGGTTGTTTATGAGGGGCTGTCTATGGGGGATGTTAATGGGGGCTGTCTTTGAGAGATTGTCCATAAGAGGCCATTTATGAGTGGCTATTCATAAAGGGTCATCTATGAGGGGCCGTCTATGATGGGCAGCCTATGAGGGGCCGCCTAAGAGGGTCTGTCTATGTGGGGTCATCTATAAAGAGGCCATGTATGAAAAGTCATCTGTGAGAGGCAAACTATGAAGGGACATCTATGAGGGTATGCCTATAAAGGGCAGTCTGTGAGGGGAAGTCTATGAAGGGTCATCTATGTGGAGCAATATATTAGGAGCCGTCTATGTGGGGCAATCTATGAGGGGCCGCCCATGTGGGGCTGTCTCTGAGGGGCTGTCTATGAGGGGCAATCTATGAAGGTTTGTCTATGTAGGGCAATCTATGAAGGGCCATTTATGAGGAACCATCTAAAGGGGCTGTCTAGAAGGGGCAATCTATGAAGGGCAATCTGTGAGTGTCGTTTATGAGGGGCAATCAGTGATGGGCCATCTATTATGGACAGCCTATATAGGGCTGTGAGGGGCTGTCTATTGGGGCTGTCTGTAAGGAAGTCATTCAGGAGGAGGTGTCTATGAAGAGCTGTCTACAAGGGTCTGTCCGTGATGGGGCTGTCTATGGGGAGGGTAGTCTATGGGGGGATGTCAATGGGGGCTGTCTATGTGGGGTTGTCTATAAGAGGCCATTTATGAGTTGTCATTCATAAAGGGCCATCTATGAGGGGCCGTCTGTGACGGACACACTATGAGGGGCTGCCTAAGAGGGTCTGTCTATGGGGGGGTCATCAATAAAGAGGCCAGCTATGAAAAGCCATCTGTGAGAGGCAAACTATGAGGGGATGTCGATGAGGGTCTGCCTAAAACGGGCAGTCTATGAGAGGCAATCAATGTGGGGACATCTATGTGGAGCAGTCTATGAGGGGCATTCTATGAGAGGCCATCTATGAGGCACAGCCTATGAAGGGTTGTCTATGAGGGGCTGTCTATGGGGGGCCATCTATAAGGAAGCCATTCATGAGGGACCGTCTATGGGTTGCCGTCTATGAGGGGTCGTCTATGAGGGGCCATCTATAAGGAACCATCTATGAGGGGCCATCTAGGAAGGGCAATCTATTAGGGGCAATTTATGGGCCGTCTATGAGGCTCAATCTATGAGAGGCCATCTATGAGGAGCAATTTATGAGAGACAATCCATGAGGGGTTGTCTATGAATAATCATCTATGAGGGTCCGTCTATGAGAGGCCATCTATGATGCGCAGCCTATGAAGGGTTGTCTATGAGGGGCTGTCTATGGGGGGAGCCATCTATAAGGAAGCCATTCATGAGGGGCCGCCTATGAAGAGCTCTCTACAGGAGTCTGTCCATGATGGGACTGTCTATGGGGAGGGCTGTCTATGGGGAGATGTCTATGAAGGGCTATCTACGAAGGGTCATCTATGAGGGGCAACATATGAAGGGCTGACTATGAGGGGCTGTCTAGGGAGAGATGTCTATAAGGAAGCCATTCATGAGGGGCTGTCTATGAAGAGCTATCTACAGGGGTCTGTCCATGATGAGGCTGTCTATGAGGGACTGTCTGTGGAGGGATGTCAATGGGGGGACGTCAGTGGGGGCTGTCTATGAGGGGTTGTCTATAAGAGGCTATTTATGAGTGGAGATCCATGAAGAGTCATCTATGAGGGACCGTCTGTGATGAGCAGCCTATGAGGGGCTGCCTAAGAGGTCTGTTTATAGGGGGTCATCTATAAAGAGGACATCTATGAAGGGCCATTTATGAGAGGCTGTTTATGAGGGGCTGTCTTTGGGGGGCTGTCTTTGGGGGGCTGTATTCATTCAGGTATCAGTAAAGGCAAGCAGTGTGAACATCAAACTGTGACTTGCTATCAATCTCTTGGAGTCCCTGTACAGCAAAGCTCAGGATAGGAGAGGGCTTGGATTCAATCAGTTGCGCTGCATCGCTTATGTACTAACAAAGACATGCTGATAGAAGGAGAGAGAAGAGTGATGAAGTGATGAGTCTATTAGTCTGCTGTGAGCACAGGACCCACTTTGCCCTGGATCAGAACTTGTGATGGGGGGAACTATGTGATTGAGGGGGCTCTGTGATTGAAAGACCGCGGGATTTAGGTGCTCTGTGATGTGGGGAACTGTTTGATTGCGGGAGTCTGTGATGGGCAGACTCTGTGATTGGGTGGGCTCTGATGTGATGAGAGGACTATGTTGTGATGGGGGTAATCTTATGTGATGGGGCTCTCATGTTTAAAAGACCTCTGATGTGATGGGGGACTTCTGGATGTGAAGAGGGGCCTCTGATTTGATGGGGGACCTTTGATGTAATGGGGGGACCTCTGATGTGATGGGAGACCTCTGATGTGATGGGGGGACCTCTGATGTGATGAGGGGACCTCTGATGTGATGGGAGACCTCTGATGTGATGGGGGGACCTCTGATGTGATGAAGGACCTTTGATGTGATGGGAGATCTCTGATGTGATGAAGGACCTCTGATGTGATGGGAGACCTCTGATGTGATGGGAGACCTCTGATGTGATGAAGGACCTTTGAGGTGATGAAGGACGTCTGATGTGATGGGAGACCTCTGATGTGATGGGGGGGACCTCTGATGTGATGGGGGACCTCTGATGTGATGAGGGGACCTCTGATGTGATGAGGGGACCTCTGATGTGATGGGAGACCTCTGATGTGATGGGGGACCTCTGATGTGATGGGAGACCTCTGATGTGATGGGGGACTTCTGGATGTGAAGAGGGGCCTCTGATTTGATGGGGGACCTTTGATGTGATGGGGAGACCTCTGATGTGATGAAGGACCTTTGATGTGATGGGGAGACCTCTGATGTGATGAAGGACCTCTGATGTGATGGGGGGACCTCTGATGTGATGGGAGACCTCTGATGTGATGAAGGACCTTTGATGTGATGAAGGACCTCTGATGTGATGGAAGACCTCTGTTGTAATGGGGGACCTCTGCTGTGATGAGGGACCTTTGATGTGCTGGGGGGGACTCTGATGTAATGGGAAGGCTCTGATGTAACCTCAGCTGGTGATAGAAAAGCCTGAAGGACAGTCAGATGGTTCATGATCATCCTGATGCCCTCAAGGTGCCCATAGACATGAGATGACATCATAAGACAGAGAGTCAACACCAACCAATCCTCATTGGGGTAAATTGGAGAGGAAGCCACATCAGTCACTTATGTTTCCCCCAATAGGTCGGCCAATGGACATTTCTTGTGTGTACTGAGACATACAGATTCATTGGACATATTTCAGAGACGTCACGGCGCAGTCAGGTGTGCCACATGGTGTGTAAGACCGCTTAGAACCCTGGTGCCCAACTTGCGGCCTAAGAGCCACATGTGGCCTTTTGGTATATGATATGTAGTCTTCGGACCTCAACAGTCTATAGAGGGAACATTGATTAAGGTCCACCGATGACCACCTAGGGTCACTCCGCCATGACAGCGGCTACAACACATTCACCGTTTTCTGCAAGACGAACAACTTTATATTTTAAGACTTTCTGACTTGCAGACCAAGTCCATCTTCTGGGGATTCCCAATCATCCCTCAATTCGTATCTCACCTTATCGTGGATTCCACCATGGTACCGTGTGCTGCCATATTACCGTCGCCTGGACGCTGCGCTCTCCTCCTACGGTGCGGCTGACACTTAAAGAAAATGTCTCCAACTTCCACGCTGAGCAAAGGCGCTGTGCGGCCCGTGTGAGATGTTTTATTATCAGTGCGATGATGGAATTGCCTCCGGAGCTCGCTGCGCTCAGTTATATGTTGGTGACATCTAATTGTGCAGCGGCATTGATTGTCAGTAATTATTCGGCTTGTGAATACCCTGACGGCTGGCGGTGACGATATTCCGGAGTTGGCAAACTCAGAATCCAGCGCCGAGGCCAATTATTGTCTGTGAGCCGCATTTTTCCCCGTGTCACCTGCATTATTTATGGCGTCTCAGCTCCTGACCTATTTTCCTGACTCAGGGACGCCAAGATTGTGCAATAAAGCATCCAAAAACCCCGAGCTGATGATTCTGATTAGTTTTTCTCTGACCTAAATGGAGGCAATAAATATCCCGGGAACCTGACTCCAGTTTGGACACGATTTGGTCCAGTGATTTATGCGCCAGATTTGTACAATGGCCGTATGCTCGCTGCTCAGCCCCTCCCCCTTCTCATACCGCCAGTCACATCTGCAGACACGTAATTACACAGATACAGGCAGGCCATCTTCATGGGGGCAACAGTGAGGGGTGCGGGGAGAGGGGCAACTGTGCTGGGTCCAGGAGCTCCAGGGCCCCAATTCTAACTGCGTCACCCCAATTCTAACGGCTTCACCCCAATTCTAAGTGCTTCACCCCAATTCTAACGGCTTCACCCCAATTCTAGGTGCTTCACCCTACTTCTATCTGCTCTGCCCAAATTCTATTTTCTCAGCCCCAATTCTATCTACTCCACTTCAATTCTAAATTCTCAGTCCAAATTCCATTTGCTCCACCCCACTTCTAACTGCTTCACCCCATTTCTATCTGCTCCACCCCACTTCTAACTGCTTCACCCCATTTCTATGTGCTACGCCCCAATTCTAACTTCTTTACCCCAATTCTATCTGCTCCACCCCAGGTCTAATTGTTCCTCCTCCTTTCTATCTGCTCCACCCCACTTCTGCTTCACCCCATTTCTATCTGATACGCCCCACTTCTAACTGCTCCACCCCACTTCTAACTGCTCCACCCCATTTCTATCTGCTATGCCCCAATTCTAACTGCTCCACCCCATTTCTATCTGCTATGCCCCAATTCTAACTGCTTCACCCCATTTCTATCTGCTATGCCTCAATACTAACTGCTACACCCCAATTCTATTTGCTCCACCCCAAGTCTAATTGCTCCTCCTCCTTTCTATCTGCTCCACCCCACTTCTAACTGCTCCTCCCCATTTCTATCTGCTACACCCCAATTCTAACTGCTTCACCCCAATTCTATCTGCTCCGCCCAAGGTCTAATTACTCCTCCTCCTCCTTTCTATCTGCTCCACCCCAATTCTATCTGCTTCTCCCCATTTTGTCTGCTCCTCCCCAATTCTATTTGCTCCACCCCAATTTTAACTGATCTTCCCCAGTTCCATCTGCTTCTCCCCAGTTCCATCTGCTTCTCCCCAGTTCCATCTGCTTCTCCCCATTTTATCTGCTCCTCCCCAGTTCAAACTGTTCCACCGCTTTTCTCTCTGCTCAACCCAAAATCTATTTACTCCACCCCAATTCTAACTGCCCCAATTTTAACCTCTCCTCTGCCCCTCCCCATTATATCTACTCCACCCAAATTCTATCTGCCCAGCCCTGAATTCTGTTAAAAACTGCTGCACCCCAATTCTATGTTCTCCTCCCCAATTTTTTCTGTTCCTCTTTTCTCTCTATTCCACCGCAATTCTAACTGCTCCTCCCCTTTTAGATCTGCTCCACCCCAATTCTGTCTGCTCCTTTCCAATTGTATATGCTCCTCCCCAATTATTTATATGCTCCTCCCTGTATCTATCAGCTCCGCCCCATTTATATTTGCTCCTCCCCAATTTTATCTGCTCCGACCCCATCTAGCCATCTGCTTTAACATTTCCACCTGCAGGTCGGAATGGGGCAGGTGGTGTGAGGAAGGAATACAGGATCTCAGATGTACCTCTCATATTAATAATATTTACAATGTATTATGATATGAAAAGCGTAGTAGATGTGCGATTCATCAGCCAGCAAAAGTGGCACAGAAATGTCTCCGTTAAAATGGCCACATACAGTACAATCTGGTTGTACAGTCTCCATCAGATCTACCAGCCACGATGTAGTGCAAGAGCCTGCATGGCTGCATACAGATTAAATAGATTGTGTTGGAAGGCCCTCATCTTATATAGTTCTGGTAAATCTACAGGAGATTGTACAATCAGGTAGTAACATCTATGGCTAGCTGTAATAGAATTTGCAGGCAGTGTTCCCATTGAATTTATTCATAGCGGCATCATGGCGCCTTTCCCTGGACTCCGATCGGAATTTGCGGAATATCGGATGTAAAGATGTGGAGCCTCCAGAGGGCGCTCCAATGTCACACAATGCTATCGGCATCCTTGCTGAATGACTGCTACCAGGAAATCTTGAGTGAATGGTACCCCCCCCCCCCAGGGTATCCTCTGCCCGGTGACACTCCCACAGCTTTCACTGAAAACTGTGAGAGGGGCCACAAGAGCCATACATGGAGTTTTGTGCTTGAACTAGGAAATGCAGCCAGTACTGCCACTGAACAAATATGGCCGCCCAGTACGCTATCCTATTAACAGAAGCAAAGCATTTGCTGGTGGTATTACATACAGAGCACAGGTCACATTCGTGTTGAAGAAAATAATTCAGCGCAGACCGCCATCCCATCTGTGCCCCTCCCCCTTCCCGGTCCCTTCTCATTATCAGTGATGCTCCTAATGGACTGGCTGCATTAAGTGTCTCATTTCAGGAGCTAATTATGTAAATGTATTATTTTTTAAGGGCTCTAATCTTGGTTGAAGAGACTTCAGTGGCGGGAGGGTCATTAATAATCTACATCAGGGTGCGTTTTCTTCCATTAAGACATTAGCGATGTCCTCACCTCGCCCTTGGAAAGACGTTGTAGGTAATAAGGTCCCGTGTCACTGGGGACATCTAAAGCTGATATATTAGGAACTGTACAGGGTTCTTTATTTAACTTCAGGAGTGGTACTTTTGTGGCATTATGGACCCAGGAGGTGATTGCACCCAACAAAAATAAAAAACAGCCAAAACCTCCAACAAACTGTCGAGTCCACTAAGATTTCATTTTGATATCTCTGACATCGTCTGTGTTGATTTCAATGGACCCGAAGCGGTAGACATGTGTAGCTGGTGGAGGTCACAGGATATGTGCAGCTTGTGGAGGACCAAGAGTGGGTGACATGTGGAGTTGAGGGAGGACCCAGAAAGGGTAAGGTGAAATTGCTGGAGTATCTAGGATGGGTTGGATGAGGAGCTGGTGGAGGACCCAGGTCAAGAAGCAGGCAGAGCTTTGCGTGGATCCAGAACCGTGAAAACAGAGCTTGTGTAGGACAAAGGAAGGATAACATAGAGAATTGGTGGCTGTCCCAGAATAGGAAAGATATTGGTTGGTGGAGGCCCCAACTCAGGTTAAAGGCAGAGTCAGTGAAGGAAGCAGAACATGTAACATGCAGTTTTTGAAGGACTTAGTTCAGGTAATGTGGAGTTGGTGAAGGAGTTGGTGGGGGACCCAATTTGGATAACACATATAGATGTAAATAGAGTACTTATGACAGGTAACATGTGAAGCTGGTGGAGGATTCAAGACAAGTAACGCTACAGTTGGAAGTTGGTGAAGGACCAAAAACAGGTAACAGAGAGTTTGTGGAGGGACTCAGAAAAGTTAACATGCTGAGCTAATGGATCACTTAAGATGGGTAACATGGAGTTGGTGAAAAACCCAGGATAGATAACATGTTGAGTTGGTGAAGGACCCAGGATAGGTAACAGAGTTGATGAAGGACTCTGGACACATGTAGAATCAGTAGAGAACCCATGCAGAGTTTGTGGAAGACATGTCAGGTAATGTGTGGAGTTGGAAGACTCAAGAAGGGTAACACATGGTGTTGGCTGAGTACCCAGGATAGGTAATGTGGACTTGGTGGAGGAAATGAGTCAAGTAACATTTGTAGATGGGGAAGGACACTAGACAAGACACAAAGTTGGTGGAGAACTCAAGACAGGTAACAGGGAGTTGGTTTAGGACTCGAGACAGGTAACATTTGTAGTGGTGGAGGACCCTATTTGAGTAGCAAACTGAGTTTCTGTGGGAACCAAAACAGGTAACATATGGAGTTTGTGGAGGACCCAGAACAGTTAACATGCTGATGGAGAACCCAGGCTGAGTAATGTGGAGTTGAGGGAGAACCCAAGAGAGGTAATGTGAGGGCTGATGGAGGACTCTAGATTGGTAGTGTAGAGTTGATGGAGGGGCCAGGATGGGTAATGTCAGGAATTGATGGAGGACTCAGGATGGGTTATACGCTCAGACCTGCCAGCCAGTTGATGTCATCTGGAATTAGAATCTACTTAGGAGGAACCCATGCTTGATATCAGGATCTCACACCTTTCCTGAGAGTGATCTGCTAGTAGGCACTGATGTCATCTGTATTATAGAAACAAGAAACAAGCTTCTAGAAGTGCATTTAATCATCCTGAGTGAATTAGGAGCTTGTAAGACATGCGGGGAAATTGTTGCTCTTCTGGTTTCTCAGTATGAAGGATAATCACACTCTACCTTCAGTACTATTCCCATCTGTCTACAATGTGCAGAAAGTCACATAGATGTGAGAAATAACTGATCATAAAACTATTTACAAAGCAAACTAGTAAAAGTCTACCAACCTCAGGAAAGAGGGCTGTATATGTGATCAGGTCTCCATCCCCCCAGGGGGCTACACATGCGGACATATCCTGCTACTGGTCTACACATGAGGTCATGCCCCCTTTCCCCTCCAGGGGCTTCATATAAGCTCAGCTTTCCTGAGCCCCCACCCACTAAAGGAAGGTGTAAATCTTCAGGTGTTCCTCCACCTGGTAGGGAGCTGTGACTCACCTGTATGATGGAACATTCCAGAGGCCTCTGGGTCACATGATGTCACCCAACACATGTTTTTGTCACTTTCATGTGGTAGGAGCTGCAATATGTCACTGTAGTGTCTAAACAGATAAAATGTCTACAGCTTCTTTAACTCTTCATGGGGAAGATAATGAACAGCTGATGAGGAATCTCAGTGAGGAAATTCAATCTCTGAATCTCAGGTAGGGGCGTATTTACCACAAGGCAAACAAAGCATTTGCCTAGGGCGGCATTTTTTCAGAGAGGCATTGGCATTTTTCTGGGGGGCATCAGCATTTTTCTGGGGGGCAGCACCACCTTTCTGAAAGAAGGGATGGAAGAAAGGACACATGAAGCATGGGGACCAGGGGGGATCTGAGAGGGACTGCTTGATGGTGTATACAGAGTCTGACTTTTGTTCCAGGGGATGTCCAGAGCTGTGAAGGTGAGTGTCTTCTCTCGGGGTGGGGTGGGGGGTTGCCAGTGTATGGGGGCGGTGGTAGTGGAAGGCTTTCTCGGGTGGAATGTTGTTGGTCAATGCCAGGCTCTTTTCGTGGGGGAGGGGGGTGTTTGTCAGTGCCAGGGTCTCTCCGTAGAGGGGAGCCATAATTTGTGTTGCCTAGGGCAGCACAAAACCTAAATACACCACTGATGTCAGGAACTATCCTGGGATCAGGATTTGTGAGGTGCCAGGTTGCCAGTACTTCACCACATACTTTGAACCAGGGGCGGACTGACAACTCATGGGGCCCCCGGGCAATAGGGGATCATGGGGCCCCTGTGTCCTTGCCCAAACTCAAAAACGCCTATAAAAAAGGTACCAGGGGCATCTCATGGGGCCCCCTACTGACCCTGGGCCCTCGGGCAGTGTCAGAGTTTCCAAATGGTCAGTCCGCCCCTGCTTTGAACTTGTTTCCTGCTCTGTATTCTGTTCTTTCATCTATTAGGCCTCCTTTACACTTGCTTCAAAATGTGGCCTTGGCAGGGCTGTCTTAATGCATGGACACCCCTGTGCACTGTCCAGGGGCCCCAGGTGCATGGGGGCCCCATGATAATCTTGCATTACATCATACTTTACTATATAAAAGACTTGCTCTTGGGTGTTAAAGACCGGAAAAAAAAGTAACTAACACAATCAATAGACAAACAATAAAAATATATAAAAAAATAACAGTGTAGCGCCTAATTGTTGATACATGTATTATTATTATTATTATTATTATATATTATTAATGACCATCGTGTTTTGTCATTCATAAGACGTCATAGTACACGCCCCTGATGACATAGGGTGAAGACATGCTGATATTTGCCCTGTTGATTGTAAGTGCAGGTCACTGATGTTGATCCACACCAAACTGGTCAAACCATGTCCAGAGGACAGTCATGGTGGAACACAAAAGGGCCTTCTACTGTTACCACAAGGTTGGAAGAGCACAATTGTTACATATAGATTATTAAGTGTACTCTTCACTGGAGACACCTGAACTCCATCATTTGGAGGGGTGCACATGTTTTCGGCCATGTAACGTGGATCTCCTCTACACACACATTATGACCATCCATGATCAGAAAAACGTCTTCAGACTTGACATGCCATGATGAAGATGGTATTGTCATTAGTTCAGCGAGAGGAGGGAGACAGGTCCTCCTTGGACCCCCCAAGAGACATGGTTCCCCAAAGCTTCTGCTGCCCCTGCTGGCTGTGTTGGTTCTTATTTGTTACTCTCCACAATCTAAGGGTCTGCTTTGGTTTTTCCGACATTGTAACCGAAATGTGTCATCCATTTTCTTTCCCCAATTCTAATTTTCATGAATACACTTTCCTCCTCCTCTCCAACACAAGCGGCGTTTCCTCTATCACATATTTCAGCGACGTAGTGATACGATGACATAGGGTGACAATGTGTTTTGAGAAGATTATCCGATGTCTCCACGTGGCGGAGGAACGCGCCCATTGTGTCTGAGCTGCCCATGGCGCGATGCTAAAATAGCTTTTCATTGAGTCGCTGAGGAGGATTGCCGCACATTGCTCTGATCAATGGGAGGATTTTATTATTTTAAAATGATCGCCGACAGAATAGAATGGATGCATTCATCTCGCCGTCCTCTCCCAGCTGCCTTCGCCGCGTTCCACGCTGTCCGTAAATCCGCCTGTCTTTATACAAACCAATCCTAAGTCCATTAGGCACAAATTTTACAGCGATTTGCATGTAAAGCAGAACATGGGCCCCGCAGGTGAGCGACGCGGGAGCTGCTCATGTTGTTATATGGCGCAATCTACCAGACATAATGCCGCTAATACTGGGGCCTGGCTGCACTTCCATGGAGAAGGCAAACACTGGATTGTTCACTGGAATTGATCTGCTAATATATTGAAACCAGGAATACCGCGCACCGTATCCCATCCCTGCATTTCATCGCTGTAACCAGCAGAGCTTTCATCATTAACAATATTATTATCATTATCTATCAATTCTATATTGGGGCAATGATGTAAAGCTTCAACCCAAACTTCCCATGGGCCCAGGCCGAGTCACTATTACTTACTCCTGACCTCTGTACCCTGTGCTGTAAGTTACATACTCCTGACTTCTGCACCATGTACACTGTGCTTTATGTTACATACTCCTGACCCCTGCACACTGTACATTACATACCCCTGATCTCTACATGCTATACACTATGTTGTATGTTACATGCCCCTGACTCCTGCATCCGGTACACTGTGCTGTATGTTACATACTCTTGACCCCTACACCCTGTGCACTATGCTGCAAGTTACATATTCCGAACCTTTACACTCTGTAAATATCATACTCCTGACCTGTATGCTTTGCACTATGTTGTATGTCACATACAGGTTAGCCCCACACCATATGAGCTGTTCTGTGAGTTACAGACCCCTGCATTCTGTACAATACATACTCCTGACCCCTGCATGCTATACACTATGTTGTATGTTACATGCCCCTGATTCCTGCATCCGGTACACTGTGCTGTATGTTACATACTCTTGACCCCTACACCCTGTGCGCTATGCTGCAAGTTACATATTCTGAACCCTTGCACTCTGTAAATATCATACTCCTGACCTGTATGCTATACACTATGTTTTATGTCACATACAGCTTACCCCTGCACCACGTGTGCTGTTCTATGAGTTACAGACCTTTGCATTCTGTACAATACATACTCCTGACCCCTGCATGCTATACACTATGCTGTATGTCACATACTGCTGACCCTGGCACCACATGCGCTGTTCTGTGAGTTACATACTGCTGACCCCTGCATTTTGTACATTAAATATTCCTTTACTCTGCCTGCTATACACCATGCACTGTTCTGTGAGTTACAGACCCCTGCATTCTGTACAATACATACTCTTGACCCCTGCATGCTATACACTATGTTGTATGTTACATGCCCCTGATTCCTGCATCTGGTACACTGTGCTGTATGTTACATACTCTTGACCCCTACACCCTGTGCACTATGCTGCAAGTTACATATTCCGAACCCTTGCACTCTGTAAATATCATACTCCTGACCTGTATGCTTTGCACTATGTTGTATGTCACATACAGCTTACCCCCACACCATATGAGCTGTTCTGTGAGTTACAGACCCCTGCATTCTGTACAATACATACTCCTGACCCCTGCATGCTATACACTATGCTGTATGTCACATACTGCTGAACCTGGCACCATATGCGCTGTTCTGTGAGTTACATACCCCTGACCCCTGCATTTTGTACATTAAATACTCCTTTCCTCTGCATGCTATACACCATGCACTGTTCTGTGAGTTTCAGACCCCTGCATTCTGTACAATACATACTCCTGACCCCAGTATGCTATACACTATGCTGTATATCACATACTGCTGACCCTGGCACCACATGCGCTGTTCTGTGAGTTACATACCCCTGACCCCTGCATTTTGTACATTAACTATTCCTTTCCACTGCATACTATACACTTTGTTGTATGTTACATACTTCTGACTGATATACCCTGTGCGGTGAGCTGTAAGTGATATAATCCTAACCCCTGTAGTCTCTAAATTTCATACTCCTGACCTCTGTATGCTATACACTATGTTGTATGTCACATACTACTGACACATGCGCTTTTCTGTGAGTTACATACTCCTGGCCAATGCATTCTGTACATTACATACTCCTGATACCTGCATGCTATGCACAATGCTGTATGTTACATACTCCTGACTCCTACTCCCTGTGCTGTAAGTTACATACTGTACACCAGACCCTTGCGTTCTGTAAATTACATATTCTTGATTCCTGCATGCTATACACTATGTTGTATGTTGCATACGTCAGACTTCTGCACCATATGCGCTGTTCTGTGAGTTACATACTCCTGCACTTTGTACATTACATGCTCCTGACCCCTGCACTCTGTACATTATAAACTCCTGATCCCTGTATGCTATACACTTTGTTGTATGTTACATACAATATGATGTAGGTTACATAGTTCAGGCCCCTGCACTCTATATGCTATGGTATATGTAGCATTCACCCACCCCCAGCACCCTGTACGTTATGTTGTTTGTTACATACACATGACCTCTGCACCCTGTAGACTATTAAAACACAATCCTGACCTCGGTACAATGTGTTCTACGCTACATACTACTAAACACCTGTATTCTATGTGTTACATTGTATGTTACATACTGTTACCCCTGTAGCCTGTATGCTATGCTGGAACCTGTACCCTATAGGCTGTGTTGTACATTTCACAGACCTGACCCCTGCACCGTGTACATGGAAGCATTCTTGATACAGCAAAAGTAATATAAAGGGAGCAGTTAAGTATCTTCATTTCTTCAGCCTTTGAAAATGCAGCTATACCAGGGGCGGACTGACCATTTGGAAACTCGGGCACGGCCCGAGGGCCCGGGGTCAGTAGGGGACCCCATGAGATGCCCCTGGTACCTTTTACATAGGTTTTTTTGAGTTTGGGCAAGGACACAGGGGCCCCATGATCCCTTATTGCCCGGGGGCCCCATGAGTTGTCAGTCCGCCCCTGAGCTATACTCTACCTCCAGGCCAACCGCAGCATAAGTGGGAGGTTGCACAGCTCATGAACAAAGGCTGCAGTCCTATCTGGAGGCACTATGAAAAGCCTCCTGGATCTGGCTGCCATGGCTTGGGTAGAATATAGGGAACATTGAGTGGTCTGTATTGAGCTGCTCAGCTGCGGTATCTCCTGAAGTTTAGAAATCCGAACACAATGTCCCGCTGGATCTCAGGATATAAGCGGACAGAGCGGAGGGGCCAATCCCGAGCTGTCACCCCCCTCCTGGGGTAAATGACCCTCAAAGAATTCCCTCCAGCCATTGCAGCCGTCTGATATCAAATATTTCTCTCTCATTAATCCGGAGAGCTCACTCCAGGAATGCAGTTCATGGTGGAGTATCAGGATAACTGCCAAGAATGGGGGAGGAGGGGGTCAGTGGCCCCAGAAACAGCTGCTCTATTCTCCTGTTTCGGGGCCATTAAAGCTCACTCAGCCCAATGGGTGCCAATGGCCATCACTCATCCTCCAGCAACATCCCTTCCCATCCATGGTAGGAGGTTCCCCTGCTATAGCCTGATGACAATTAGATGAGGCTGTATTCATTTCAATCAACCAATCAGGTGTCGGGTAATAGGTTTTTCTCCCTTTCGCATATAATTGGGTATTCCAACTGAATGCAGCTTCACCGTATTCACTAATATTCAGCCTGTACAACCCCCAGTGTGTGTGCTGAGATCTCCATTCTGGAGGGCGAGGGAGGATCCTTCATGTTCCAACAATTCTACAGAAACAAAACAGAAATTCGGGAGGAATTCCAGCAATTCTCACAGAAGGATTTTGTTTATCTTTCAGCTGATCTTCAGCAAACCGAAACCTTCACCTGGAAATTCCCAATCCTGACAGATCCCACAGTACAGAGATGTCTGCTGAGGACCACAGAGGGGTAACCTCAGAGATTGGGGTGTGCCGGGATGGGGGTGAACTTCAGAGATCGGAGTGGTTGGGGATAACCTCAGAGATTAGGGTGTGTGGGAGGAAACATTAGAGATCGGGGTGTACAGGCATGGGGAATAACTTCAGAGATTGGGGAGGTTAGGGGTAACCTCAGAGATTGGGGTGTGCTGGGATGGGGGTGAACTTCAGAGATCTGAGTGGTTGGGGGTAACCTCAGAGATTGGGTGTGCCGGGATGGGGGTGAACCTCAGAGATCGGAGTGGTTGGGGGTAACCTCAGAGATTGGGGTATGCTGGGATGGGTGGTGAGCTTTAGAGATCAAAGTAGTTGGGGGTAACCTCAGAGATTGGGGTGTGTGGGAGCAAACATTAAAAGATCGGAGTGTGCAGGGATGGGGGATAACTTCAGAGATCGCAGTGGTTGGGGGTAAACTCAGAAATTGGGTGTGTGGGAGGAAACTTTA
Source organism: Staurois parvus (assembly GCF_062004578.1). Lineage (NCBI taxonomy): Eukaryota > Metazoa > Chordata > Amphibia > Anura > Ranidae > Staurois > Staurois parvus. The sequence goes on along the minus strand of NW_028318292.1, from coordinate 267,611 downwards.
GAGATCGGGGTGTGCAGGGATGGGGGATAACTTAGGTGACTGGGGAGGTTAGAGGTAACCTCAGAGATCAGGGTGTACAGGGATGGGGGATAACTTCAAAATTAGGGGTGGTTGGGGGGTAACCTTAGAGATTTGGGGGTGGTTGGGGGTAACTTCATAGATCAGGGTGTGTGTTGGGGTAACCTCAAAGATTAGGGTGTGCAGTGGGTAACCTCAGAGATCAGGGTGTGTGGTGGGGGTAACTTCAGAGATTAGGGTGTGTGGTGGGGGTAACCTCAGAGATTAGGGTGTGCAGTGGGTAGCCTCAGAGATCAGGGTGTGTGGTGGGATAACCTCAAAGATTAGGGTGTGCAGTGGGTAACCTCAGAGATCAGGGTGTGTGGTGGGATAACCTCAAAGATTAGGGTGTGCAGTGGGTAACCTCAGAGATCAGGGTGTGTGGTGGGATAACCTCAGAGTTCAGGGTGTATGGGGAGAAAAATGTGGTGGTTGGGGGTAACATCACAGAATGGGGTGTGTGGCGGAGTAGACTTAGAGATCAGGGTGTGTGGTGGGGGTAACCTCAGAGATTAGGGTGTGTAGTGGGTTACCTCAGAGATCAGAGTGTGTTGTGGGGTAACCTCAGAGATCAGGAGATGAAGGGTCGTGCACTATGGTCAGTCATTTTTTTTTATTGAGAAGTTCTTCAGATTTTCCATATTTTGTGAGTCAGAATATAAGAAAATAGAAAGAACAACAAATATGAAACTGAACAGAAGAGAATCTTCCAGTCCTCCTTGTGGTCCACCATCAATATATCACACATCACATGACCATCGCTGACCAAACTCTACAATAGAATGTGATGATGAGTGAAGACACTTGTGATGGTCGGAAGATTTATTAATAATTTACAATAAAGGAAAATAAAGTAATGGGGATCCCCGTTCTCAGATGGTGAATATTAGGAGGTACAGTGCCTCCGTCCACCAGTGATAATCCCCAAACAATCCTTAAACCAGAAGAATATGGTCATTGAGCCAACCACACCATGTTTCCTCAGATATTTGGGATCTGCTTCTGTGGATGGAATTTAGACTTTCCAAAGGAAGGATCCATCTTACCTCTTCTATTCATAGGCAGGTTGTGGGGGGATGGGCTATAGGTTTTGCAGGTTCTAGTTACTGCCAGTTCCATTGGAGATCCTATACAGCAGTGGTCTCCAAAGTGTGGCCCGGGGGCTGGATGTGGCCCTTTGTTTGTCTTTATATGGCACTTGGAGCACTATTTGTCCCACTTGTACGAGGAAGTGTTGTTCCCGCTGACACCAAGTATACAAGGAACCCTTCCTCCCACTGACACCAATAAGGGGGCATTATTCCGATCATTATTCCATCTACTTACACAACTGATCGATCACTATTCTTCCTACTGACACCAATAATGGGGCATTATTCCGGTCACTATTCCATCTACTTCCACCAAAGATGGGTCACTATTCCTCCTACTGACACCAATAATGGGGCATTATTCCGGTCACTATTCCATCTACTTCCACCACTGAAGGGTCACTATTCCTCCTACTGACACCAATAATGGGGCTTCATTCCGATCACTATTCCATCTACTTCCACCAAAGATGGGTCACTATTCCTCCTACTGACACCAATAATGGGGCATTATTCCGATCACTATTCCATCTACTTACACCAAAGATGGGTCACTTTTCCTCCTACTGACACCAATAATGGGGCTTCATTCCGATCACTATTCCATCTACTTACACCACTGATGGGTCACTTTTCCTCCTACTGACACCAATAATGGGGTAATATTCCGATCACTATTCCATCTACTTCCACCAAAGTTGGGTCACTATTCCACCTACTTACACCAATAATGGGGCATTATTCCGATCACTATTCCATCTACTTCCACCAAAGGTGGGTCACTATTCCTCCTACTGACACCAATAATTGGGCATTATTCCGATCACTATTCCATCTACTTCCACCAAAGTTGGGTCACTATTCCTCCTACTGACACCAATAATGGGGCATTATTCCGATCACTATTCCATCTACTTCCACCAAAGTTGGGTCACTATTCCTCCTACTGACACCAATAATGGGGCTTCATTCCGATCACTATTCCATCTACTTCCACCAAAGATGGGTCACTATTCCTCCTACTGACACCAATAATGGGGCTTCATTCCGATCACTATTCCATCTACTTCCACCAAAGATGGGGCACTATTCCATCTACTTCCACCACTGATGGGTCACTATTCCTCCTACTGACACCAATAATGGGGCATTATTCCGGTCACTATTCCATCTACTTACACCACTGATGGGTCACTATTCCTCCTACTGACACCAATAATGGGGCATTATTCCGGTCACTATTCCATCTACTTACACCACTGATGGGTCACTATTCCTCCTACTGACACCAATAATGGGGCATTATTCCGGTCACTGTTCCATCTACTTCCACCAAAGATGGGTCACTATTCCTCCACTGACACCAATAATGGGGCATTATTCCGATCACTATTCCATCTACTTACACCACTGATGGGTCACTATTCCTCCTACTGACACCAGTGGTGAGGTGTTGTTTGCTCCTACCCTAGGACATTTTCTACACCCACTGGCCACAGTTTGGCCCCCATAAAGCCTGAAGGACAGTAAACTGGAACTTTGTTTAGAAAGTTTGGAGTGCCCTGCTATACAGAGTAGAATATCATTTACAGAGAATACCCATCTCAGATTCCAGAGAACAATGATGGTGAAGCGCATTACTAATATGATATTAAACTCTGGCAAAACAAAAAAAAAAATTCTATCCCAGTCTGTATCCCTTCTATTGCTCCCGGCCTCCTTTAAATCTCCATTTTTTGCCGCTGTGATCTGACTTCGTGTTAGAGGGTGGCTACATTCGTTCTCTAGGGTCCCACTGTATGTAGGAACGTAGCCGCCCTCTCTTAGTCGCTGCCGAGATGGACTACGGACGATGGGATTTATAGTGTCTATAAAGCATTGCACATAACCACAACTAATGTGTACTTCTCAATCCAAACGGAGGTGAGAGGGGAAAGGAGAGGTTTGAAAGCTCAAGAAGGATGCTCATGAAACCACAGTAAGAAAAGATTTAATGAAAGAGATTACAGGGCCATTAAAGCATGACTATGCTCACCTAGAATCAGGGGCGGACTGACCATTTGAAAACTCGGGCACTGCCAGAGGGCCCAGGGTCAGTAGGTGGCCCCATGAGATGCCCCTGGTACCTTTTCATAGGCTTTTTTGAGTTTGGGCAAGGACACTGGGGCCCCATGATCCCCTATTGCCCGGGGGCCCCTTGAGTTGTCAGTCCGCCCCTGCCTAGAATCCATCCCCGGAACTTACCACCAATTGGTGACATCTTCAGCTGGCCGGCTTCTGGGCCCGCCATCATGGGATTCGTCATCGTCAGGGCCCCGTCCCATCCTCAGGAAAGCTGTGATCGCAGAATACGTGTCTGAAGTGTGGCATGGAATCGTTGTCTTAGGAATCACATTCTTCCCGCCACCATCTCCCATAGAACAGCTGGTTACCTTGGGCCCCGCCAATGGCCCTTCTGTCTTTCCGCCATTTCCTCTTCTACTAATAAAGTCTGTTGTGGCAAAAATATCAGCGTCTCTGTGTCTCGTGATTTCCTGAGCTGAGAGGAACTCCACAGATACAAGAACACGACCAACCCAACAACACATGAGGCAATTCAGTGTAATCAGAGAACTGATCGGTGTATTTGAGTCGTATTGATGGTTATTAATGGTTACAGTGGTGGTAAAGCTCAGACATGAAATATGAACAAAGCATATCTAGATGGTTTGCACTTCTGCCTGGCAGTACTCGGGTCGTTGCTTTGAGTCCCAACCATGGCACCACCTACCTGGAGTTTGCATGTTCTCTCTGTACCTGCGCGTGTTTCCTCGAGGTACTCCGGTTTCCTCCCACACTCCAAAGACATGCTGGTAGGTTAATTGGCTCCTGTCTACATTGGCCCTAGTATGTGTATGTATGAATGTGAGTTAGGGACCTTAGATTGTACACCCCCTGAGGGTTAGGGACCTTAGATTGTACACCCCCTGAGGGTTAGGGACCTTAGATTGTACGCCCCTTGAGGGTTAGGGACCTTAGATTGTACGCCCCTTGAGGGTTAGGGACCTTAGATTGTACGCTCCTTGAGGGTTAGGGACCTTAGATTGTACGCTCCTTGAGGGTTAGGGACCTTAGATTGTACGCCCCTTGAGGGTTAGGGACTGATGTGAATGTACAATATACTGTATATGTAAAGCGCTGTGTACATTGACGCCTCTATATAAGTACCTATGTAAATCAAATAAATAAACAAATGTCCCTCTATAGTGTGTGCTTGTCTCAATCCAGAGCACTAAGTGTCATTTCTGTCTGCTGCCTCCTTCCTTCCTCCTTGTCACTTCTGACAAGTTTTCCTGACACCAAGAGATAAAAAGCTGACAGCGAGGGAGCTCCAGCACACAGCCTGTGATTGATAGCCTCAGCTCTGTTCATGTGTGCTGTGTGAAGGGGGGGGGGGGTCCCTTCCCTCCAATCAGCTTTTACTGAGCTCTGTACAGTGTAACTTCTGCTCCCCCACCCCCTTCTTTCTAAAAGAGATCGTTGTGTGTAGGGGGGTAAAGTGATTGGGGGTAAATTCAGAGATCAGGGTGTGCAGTTGGTAACCTCAGAGATCAGGGTGTGGGGTGGAATAACCTCAGAGATCAAGGTGTGTGAGGAGGAAAGTGTGGTGATTGCTCCCCACTCCCTGCTTTCTAAAAGCTCAGACAAGCTGTATAAAGTCTAGACTTTGAATAGCTGTAGAGGATAGAGTGCTGCAGATAAACAGATACAACTTATGTAGGAGGATTTGTTTCATCTCTGTGTATTACCTGAGGCCAGTCACTTCAATGGCTATATGGTTGCTTGTTCAGATCCCTCCAAGGCACTCTCCCTGTGTTTGTGGACATTTCCTCGGGGTCGGGGTGTGTGATATCTCGGATGTGTTGTCACATTGGTCGGGGTAATATGGGTCACAGTCCAATGGCCCCAACTTTTCAGGGCTATATGACATTCCTTGTCACGTGGGATGCCTGGCGGATCTGCGATATCCACCCTACTTTGTACAGGACCAGGACTGAGGATGGCGCTAGAGGGATACCAAGCAACACCCAGACCCCAGAAATGAGATCCCCCTCATTTCTTACTACAGATGGATCAATAGGATCCCCAATAAATATTCCAGTTGTCATCCCTCCATGTCTGTACATCACCCAGCTCACTACAGAAATAGAAGAATATAGAGGTATCGGGGAGGGGCGATTATAGGTGACAATGATATATACATCGAGCCCATGGAAGGTGGGGGGGGTGTAAAGGAAACATATAATCTATAGATTGCTGCCCAGGGTGGAGATATCTCCTCTCTGAAATAACTGGAATTCCTGAACTCCCATTCCCTCTCTCCATTTACATACCTGGGGCCCGCTGATACCCCTGGGGCCCCTCCTGGGTAAAGGGAAAAGATCCAGGTGTGAATTGTGGAATTTTTCCTAATTACAGTCAGATACAGAAGGAATATTCTCCCATGGAAAGGGATCTGTGATCGGAGACGTGGTGGTGGAGGCGATCGGAGAACATGAAAAGTAACTTTAATATAACGAGTAAGAAAAAAGATTTAATCAGCATTGTGAGAGGAAAGGAAGGATTTCCCCGATCCTTGTACAATGGCCCTTTTATTAAAGATTCTCACAAAGGCACTATATTAAAACTTACATTTATTAGCATTTTTCTGCTTTTTAAATATCTATCTCATTAAAAAATTGAAAAATGTACCTGATTGCTAAGTTTGCCGGTAAGTGGCTGCTGACGATATGTATGTCCCACCAGGGGGGTAGTGCTGCTCACAAACCATGTTCTTCCCAGCAAAGGGTAGTACTGCTCACAAACCATGTTCTTCCTAGCAGGGGGTAGTACTGCTCACAATACATGAATGTCCCACCAAGTGCAGTATTGCTCCCACACTATGTATGTCCCACGAAGGGCAGTGAGGTTAACACGCCATGTATGTCCAAACAGGAGGCAGTTATGCTCCTACCCCATGAATGTCCCATTAGGGGGCAGTTATGCCCCTACACCATTAATGTCCCATCAGGGGGCAGTATTGCTCCTACATCATGAACTTCCCATCAGGGGGCAGTATTGCTCCTATATCATGAACTTCCCATCATGGGGCAATATTGCCTCCACACCATGAATGTCCCATCAGTGGGCAGTATTGCTCCTACATCATGAACTTCCCATCAGGGGGCAGTATTGCTCCTACATCATGAACTTCCCATCAGGGGGCAGTATTGCTCCCACACCATGAATGTCCCATCATGGGGCAGTATTGCTGCCACACCATGAATGTCCCATCAGGGGGCAGTATTGCTCCCACACCATGAATGTCCCATCATGGGGCAGTATTGCTCCTACACCATGAATGTCCCATCAAGGTCACTATTGCTCCTACACCAGGGTTTCTCAAATCCAGTCCTCATGGACCCCCAACAGGTCATGTTTTCAGGATTTCCATTATTTTGCACAGGTGATTTGATCAGTTTCACTGCCTTAGTAATTACCACAGCTGTTTCATCTGAGGGAAATCCTGAAAACATGACCTGTTGGGGGTCCATGAGGACTGGAGTTGAGAAACACTGTCCTACACCATGAATTTCCCATCAAGGGGGCAGTATTGCTCCTATATCATGATTTTCCCATCAAGGGGCAGTATTGCCTCCACACCATGAATGCCCCATCAGGGGAAATATTGCTCTCTCGCTATGTATGACCCACAAAGGGGCAGTGTCATTCATACACCATGTATGTCCCAAGATCCCAAGAAGGGGTAGTATTGCTAACATGCCATGTAGGTCCCATCAGGGGGCAGTATTGCTTCCACACCATGTAGGTCCCACCAAGGGACAGTACTGTTCACGTCTCATGTGTTAGCATTGATCATACAGTATGTATGTCCAATTAAGGGGCATGCCATGTATGTCCCACAAGGGGCAGTATTGCTCGCACATCATGAATGTCCCACCAGGCAGCCATATTGCTCGCACACCCTATATGCCCCACCTGAAGGCTGTATTGCTCCCACACCATGCATGTCCAACTAGGGGGCACCATTGCTCACACATCCTGTATGTCCCACCAGGGGGCAGTATTGATTTCTATGGTTGTCTATGTTAATAGTAAGTTGCTGTCTGCAGACAGTTTATTGATATTTTATAGAAAAGAATCATCTTCCCTGTAACCAATATATCTCAGATGTCAGAGCCGATGTCCAGCATTCACTTGTAGGGGACACCAGAGAAGGTCAACCTGGATTTTGAATTGCTGATCTGTTCAATTCAGGGACGATCTGGTCCCCAGACTCACCAATATTTATAGAAAATTCACACACAGCAGAAGAAAGTCTATTTACTGGATGTCGGCCTGACCATCGTTGGGGAAAACGCAGCCATCAACTTACCTATTGGTCCAACCAGAACTGAGAGGACCGCACTCAGCTGTATGGGAAGAAGTTCTGCAGCAGCACCTCCAATGATAATGTATGGGGAATGTATCATGGCATCTGTATAAATTGTATTTCCTTCATTGTATATTATAATCAGGACTAAAAGTAACACTACAGATCATTTTCTGTCTGTTTTTAGGCTGACAACTATGAAATGTTTATCGATATTCTGTATTTTCACATACAGCCACCAGAGGGAGCTCTGAGCTGCATTTAACTATTTTCCAGGCTGTGTTGACCTACATTGCTGAAAAATCCGGAGCCCAGTAGATGAAATTTAAACACACAAGTGACTGATCCACCCCCTCTATCCAAGGATTCAATTGGAGACAGCTTGTCTGAAAGGAGATGACTTCTGCTGTGCAAGAATCCTGTGTCATCTTATTGTGTAAAACATAAATTGTATATATAGTAATATAAACAGACACAAAAAGGAGTGTAAAAACATCGAAGCTCAATGATCTCACATCAGTCTCTGGACCAGAAGAGCTAACACTCTAATGCCCCCCGCCAGTCACACACTATTATTATTATACATTTATAAAGCCCTGACATATACCGCAGTGCTGTACAGAGATCACTGAGCTAGTCACATCAGTCTCTGTACCAGAGGAGCTTACACTCTAATGTCCCCTCCCCCACAGTCACATCAGTCTCTGCACCAGAGGAGCTTACACTCTAATGTCCCTTCCCCCCACAGTCACATCAGTCTCTGCGCCAGAGGAGCTTACACTCTAGTGTCCCCTCCCCCACAGTCACACACTATTATTATTATACATGTATATAGCTCTGACATATACCGCAGTGCTGTACAGAGATCACTGAGCCAGTCACATCAGTCTCTGTACAGAGGAGCTTACACTCTAATGTCCCCTCCCCCCACAGTCACATCAGTCTCTGTACCAGAGGAGCTTACACTCTAATGTCCCCTCCCCCCACAGTCACATCAGTCTCTGTACCAGAGGAGCTTACACTCTAATGTCCCCTCCCCCCACAGTCACATCAGTCTCTGCACCAGAGGAGCTTACACTCTAATGTCCCCTCCCCCACAGTCACATCAGTCTCTGTACCAGAGGAGCTTACACTCTAATGTCCCCTCCCCCACAGTCCCATCAGTCTCTGTACCAGAGGAGCTTACACTCTAATGTCCCCTCCCCCACAGTCACACACTATTATTATACATTTATATAGCTCTGACATATACCGCAGTGCTGTACAGAGATCACTGAGCCAATCACATCAACCCCATGAGTCTGCTGCCAGTCAGTGCTCATGCTGCGCCTTGGCACTGTGGAAGTGACAGGTGCACTTTGTATGCAGTGTGATGCTCTGGTTGCATCTGGGCTCCAGACTGATAAGTATTCTACAAATATCTATGGAGTCAGTGGTCACGTGTCTGCTGTGAGGACGGTGATAAGACTCCCTCCATGTCTCGGCCATAGGCCGCTTCTCCCGGAAGAATCACAACTAATATAAGATAACGAGTGCGGCGTCCTTCATTTCTGTTATCTCCGCACCGCCGTCCTCTCCCAGCGAGTACCCCGCGACGCAGACCGCCTCTCCCATATCACCACAATGGACTCTTCCACTAAAGAATCTCCTATACTGCATTTATCAAATATCCATCAATTCCTGAACATGACCGATCAATCAATCCACTTTCAGTTTATGTATACCCCCCCCCCCCCCAAATACTCTGCACTGCTGGAGGACTCCGCTCCTTCCTCTATAACTATCCTCTCCTGAAATACTCTGCACTGCTGCAGGACTCCTCTCCTTCCTCTATAACTCTCCTCTCCTGAAATACTCTGCTCTGCTGGAGGACTCCGCTCCTTCCTCTATAACTCCTCTCCTGAAATACTCTGCTCTGCTGGAGGACTCCGCTCCTTCCTCTATAACTCTCCTCTCCTGAAATACTCTGCTCTGCTGGAGGGCTCCGCTCCTTCCTCTATAACTCTCCTCTCCTGAAATACTCTGCTCTGCTGGAGGGCTCCGCTCCTTCCTCTATAACTCTCCTCTCCTGAAATACTCTGCTCTGCTGGAGGGCTCCGCTCCTTCCTCTATAACTCTCCTCTCCTGAAATACTCTGCTCTGCTGGAGGGAGGACTCCGCTCCTTCCTCTATAACTCTCCTCTCCTGAAATACTCTGCACTGCTGGAGGGCTCCGCTCCTTCCTCTATAACTCTCCTCTCCTGAAATACTCTGCACTGCTGGAGGACTCCGCTCCTTCCTCTATAACTCCTCTCCTGAATTACTGTGTCCTAGAATGTGTTGCCAGATTCTGGAAAACTTCTATACGCTGCAATTTCCCTGACCACTTTTTTCTTGGCAATAAAGCTGCTGATGAACACTGCACTTCAATATTCTACTGGTTAACCTATACTATACACTGCATCCTTTCCCCCTCCAGTCTGCGTACACTGTATCCCTTCCCCCGTCCAGTCTGCGTACACTGTATCCCTTCCCCCGTCCAGTCTGCGTACACTGTATCCCTTCCCCCCTCCAGTCTGTATACATTGTATCCTTTCCCCCTCCAGTCTGCGTACACTGTATCCTTTCCCCCTCCAGTCTGCGTACACTGTATCCCTTCCCCCGTCCAGTCTGCGTACACTGTATCCCTTCCCCCGTCCAGTCTGCGTACACTGTATCCCTTCCCCCGTCCAGTCTGCGTACACTGTACCCTTTCCCCCGTCCAGTCTGCGTACACTGTACCCTTTCCCCCGTCCAGTCTGCGTACACTGTACCCTTTCCCCCGTCCAGTCTGCGTACACTGTACCCTTTCCCCCGTCCAGTCTGCGTACACTGTACCCTTTCCCCTCGTCCAGTCTGCGTACACTGTATCCTTTCCCCCTCCAATCTGCGTAAACTGTATCCTTTCCCCCGTCCAGTCTGCGTACACTGTATCCTTTCCCCTGTCCAGTCTGCGTACACTGTATCCTTTCCCCTGTCCAGTCTGCGTACACTGTATCCTTTCCCCCGTCCAGTCTGCGTACACTGTATCCTTTCCCCCGTCCAGTCTGCGTACACTGTATCCCTTCCCCCGTCCAGTCTGCGTACACTGTATCCTTTCCCCCGTCCAGTCTGCGTACACTGTATCCTTTCCCCCGTCCAGTCTGCGTACACTGTATCCTTTCCCCGTCCAGTCTGCGTACACTGTAGCCTTTCCCCCGTCCAGTCTGCGTACACTGTATCCTTTCCCCCGTCCAGTCTGCGTACACTGTATCCTTTCCCCGTCCAGTCTGCGTACACTGTATCCTTTCCCCCGTCCAGTCTGCGTACACTGTATTCTTTCCCCCTAAAGTCTGCGTACACTGTATCCTTTCCCCCCTCCAGTCTGCGTACACTGTATCCTTTCCCCCGTCCAGTCTGCGTACACTGTACCCTTTCCCCCCGTCCAGTCTGCGTACACTGTAGCCTTTCCCCGTCCAGTCTGCGTACACTGTACCCTTTCCCCCGTCCAGTCTGCATACACTGTATCCTTTCCCCCCTCCAGTCTGCGTACACTGTATCCTTTCCCCCGTCCAGTCTGCGTACACTGTACCCTTTCCCCCGTCCAGTCTGCATACACTGTATCCTTTCCCCCCTCCAGTCTGTATACATTGTATCCTTTCCCCCGTCCAGTCTGCATACACTGTATCCCTTCCCCCGTCCAGTCTGTATACATTGTATCCTTTCCCCCCTCCAGTCTGTATACATTGTATCCTTTCCCCCGTCCAGTCTGCATACACTGTATCCTTTCCCCCGTCCAGTCTGCATACACTGTATCCTTTCCCCCTTCCAGTCTGCATACACTGTATCCTTTCCCCCTTCCAGTCTGCATACACTGTATCCTTTCCCCCGTCCAGTCTGCGTACACTGTATCCTTTCCCCGTCCAGTCTGCGTACACTGTATCCTTTCCCCCGTCCAGTCTGCGTACACTGTATTCTTTCCCCCTAAAGTCTGCGTACACTGTATCCTTTCCCCCCTCCAGTCTGCGTACACTGTATCCTTTCCCCCGTCCAGTCTGCGTACACTGTACCCTTTCCCCCCGTCCAGTCTGCGTACACTGTAGCCTTTCCCCGTCCAGTCTGCGTACACTGTACCCTTTCCCCCGTCCAGTCTGCATACACTGTATCCTTTCCCCCCTCCAGTCTGCGTACACTGTATCCTTTCCCCCGTCCAGTCTGCGTACACTGTACCCTTTCCCCCGTCCAGTCTGCATACACTGTATCCTTTCCCCCCTCCAGTCTGTATACATTGTATCCTTTCCCCCGTCCAGTCTGCATACACTGTATCCCTTCCCCCGTCCAGTCTGTATACATTGTATCCTTTCCCCCCTCCAGTCTGTATACATTGTATCCTTTCCCCCGTCCAGTCTGCATACACTGTATCCTTTCCCCCGTCCAGTCTGCATACACTGTATCCTTTCCCCCTTCCAGTCTGCATACACTGTATCCTTTCCCCCTTCCAGTCTGCATACACTGTATCCTTTCCCCCTTCCAGTCTGCATACACTGTATCCTTTCCCCCGTCCAGTCTGCATACACTGTATCCTTTCCCCCGTCCAGTCTGCATACACTGTATCCTTTCCCCCGTCCAGTCTGTATACATTGTATCCTTTCCCCCCTCCAGTCTGCATACACTGTATCCTTTCCCCCCTCCAGTCTGCATACACTGTATCCTTTCCCCCGTCCAGTCTGCATACACTGTATCCTTTCCCCCGTCCAGTCTGTACACAATGTTTACATTTCTCAGGCCCTGATGAAGGGGAATCTCTGGCCCCCGAAACATGTTGGCTCATTAAGTCTTCTTTCTGATAACACTTTGGAATAGACTTGTATCTGGACGATCACGGTGCGGCTTGACACTTCGATCTCAGATAAGTACCCCTATTAATATGGACCATTCCGGGTGTGTAATCTTTTATTGAGCGCTGTAAGATGGAATTAAACATTTTTAGGGCAGCAAATTGGAATGAAGCTGATTTCCTCGCAGAAGAGATCTGAAAATTTCTCATCAAACATCTGCAGAAATTTCCAGCTTGCGGCAGATTTACGCAGAACCTTCGCTGTTGTTTTTGGGGGTCATTCTATAAAGACAATATGGAGACTCCCTCTGTTTACAGGGAATGTGGTTTCTTTTCCTGACACCATCAACATGTGCCGATAAAACAAAGAGATGTCTGTGCGAGATCTGAAGAAGACGCGGTCACATGATACACGTCTGCTGATGATCATGATAACAAATTTACTGAAAGTTTAGAGAATGAGTAAAATCTGAGCGGCACAAATTATCCCGGAATGAGATCTGTGTGGGGACCAGACAGATAGAGGGGCTCCACCCAAACCATCCATCATGAAGGAGAGTCCTCTATGTACAGCCTGGGGGCGCCCACCCTCCATTGTCTGCTGCAATGATGTACAAAGGACCCCATTCACCTCCTACACATCAAGGCTTGTCCTGGTTTGCAGGATAGATAATACACCCCCCTCCCCCAATGATCCCAGGACCAAGAGGTGTCCACAGAGACCTCACAAACCTGTCCCAGGGACACTGCTGGATCTTCAAGGTTTGTCCCTGGAAATGTCCCTGATCAGCTGGGCCATCAAGCCCTTAAAGGGGACCTGTCAGTAATTTCCTGACATGTCATGATATACGGAGACAGTATTGGAATGGGGAGTAGCGATCCGTGTCTATGAATGTGAAAAAAAGGGACGAATAATAAAGATTTATAACATAAGTGCATTCCGATATGGAAGAGGGTCCGCCCCCAAATCCTGATGAATTTGGGGACAAATTGTGACAAATTTGGGGATTTGGGGTTTATTCATCCCCAGATCCTGATGAACTGTACCTTGGCTCATGAGAAGCTGATTGGCTGCCTTCACAAAGTGTGGCCTCACATGTAGCCCACCGCAGAGCCCAAAGCACAAAATGGCGGAATAGATATAAAGGGTTAAACTTCGGGCTGCCGGAATCACAGAGAATTATGAGGGTGGAACTGGAGAGAATAATTCTCACCGCTATAAATTTTATTAGAATCCATCACCCCGGGGGCTGAAATCTGAAGAACGATAAAAACCATTTACTGCAACAATAAACTTCATTATAAAAACCATCTCCATTGTACTGCGCTACAGTCTATGAGAGCTGAATAACAGTCTTCTCTGTACAGCGCTGCGGTATATGTCAGAGCTATATAAATGTATAATAATAATAGTGTGTGACTGTGGGGGAGGGGACATTAGAGTGTAAGCTCCTCTGGTACAGAGACTGATGGGACTGTGGGGGAGGGGACATTAGAGTGTAAGCTCCTCTGGTATAGAGACTGATGGGACTGTGGGGGAGGGGACATTAGAGTGTAAGCTCCTCTGGTACAGAGACTGATGGGACTGTGGGGGAGGGGACATTAGAGTGTAAGCTCCTCTGGTACAGAGACTGATGTGACTGTGGGGGAGGGGACATTAGAGTGTAAGCTCCTCTGGTACAAAGACTGATGTGACTGTGGGGGAGGGGACATTAGAGTGTAAGCTCCTCTGGTACTGAGACTGATGTGACCGGCTCAGTCTTCTCTGTACAGTGCTGCGGTATATGTCAGAGCTATATAAATGTATAATAATAATAGTGTGTGACTGTGGGGGAGGGGACATTAGAGTGTAAGCTCCTCTGGTACAGAGACTGATGTGACTGTGGGGGAGGGGACATTAGAGTGTAAGCTCCTCTGTACAGAGACTGATGGGATTGTGGGGGAGGGGACATTAGAGTGTAAGCTCCTCTGGTACAGAGACTCATGGGACTGTGGGGGAGGGGGCATGAAAGTGTGAGCTCCTCTGGTACAGAGACTGATGTGACTGTGGGGGAGGGGACATTAGAGTGTAAGCTCCTCTGGTACAAAGACTGATGTGACTGTGGGGGAGGGGACATTAGAGTGTAAGCTCCTCTGGTACAAAGACTGATGTGACTGTGGGGGAGGAGACATTAGAGTGTAAGCTCCTCTGGTACTGAGACTGATGTGACCGGCTCAGTGTTCTCTGTACAGCGCTGCGATATATGTCAGAGCTATATTCATGTATAATATTAATAGTGTGTGACTGTGGACAGACATTAGAGTGTAAATTTTTGTTTATTAAAAATCTTACAAATAAGCAACATAATAAAAAATATTTACATATATACAGAATAAATTATATAGATTGTAAGCTCCCAGGATCAGGCCCACCTATCCCTCTTGTATTGAACTGTATTGTTGCTGTATTGTCTCCCGTTATATTGTAAAGTGCTGAGCAAACTGTTGGCGCCATAAATCCTGTATAATAATAATAATATAATTAAATATATATAAATATATAATAATATATAATAATATATATAACAAATTAAACAAAAATAGCTTACTTCAGTGCAGAAAACAGGGAACAGAACCAATCATATTTTAATATTATTATCTTTATAATGTATCTCAACAAACCCGACCATCACCTAAACCCCCCCTCAGGCTAAGAAACAATGAAACATTTATCCCATGCATGCCGCCTTTTTTAAAATATCTGATCTTTCAAAAATTTAGGGGACGTGAAAGGACAGAAAGAGAAGCCACGCCCCCAGAGACAGACAGACAGCATTTACGGGGACCCCTGACATTCCTCCACACCATCAAGACCCTGAATATTCCCAACCTCACCCAGAATGTTGTGCACCACCACCTAGACAGGAAGGGCTTTTTTGCAAATGGAAACCTGACACCGTGCATTCCAAAAAAAAGTGTCTCAAAATCAAAATCCTGGTGAGTTTGAAAGGCACCTTAAGACCACTCCACGTAACTCAAGCGGGAAAGGAGCCCCACCCACCGGCTTGTAGACATCTATATTGAAGGGGCACTGAACCAAGAAATGGTCCATCGTCTACTCCACCCCACCGCACTCCACTCTTGGACAACCACGGTTCTCCGCAGAGCGATGCTTCAGGTTGCCCTTCACATAGAGTCTGCCATGGAACATGAGCCAGGCCAAATACCAAAACTTTAAAGGGATTCTCTCCAGATTCATCAAATGCAGACCCTCCCTCATAATCGGACGTGGGCCATCCCTCAAGGCCAATGGCTTGCTAAAGGCAGATTCCACAACCCTCCTCTCCAGGGCCTTCCTAGGAAGAGACTTAATTTCCTCCGCCGTCACTCGCCATTGCCGAAGCATTTTCAGACACGGGGCAACATAAGCCGGGAGTTTACCATGTTGGACCCTCAGGCTTTTCACTGGCTCACCATTCTCTCCGCAGAAAAGGCCTAAACCAGGACTGAAAAATACCAACCCACCCAGGCGGTTCCTCTGCCAGCATGCTACCAAAATTATGTTTCAAAAACATCAGAGAAAAGAAAACCACCGGGTTGACCATACCTAGGCCACCCATCCACCTGGGAAGGTAGGTTACAGACCTCTTAATGAGGTTCAGTTTGTGCCCCCATAACAGCTGGAAGAAACAACTGTAGATCCTCACATAGAGAGACACTGGCAAAACACAGACAAAGCTGACATACAGAAATACCCGGATCAGGTAAGTTTTAATCAGGTCAATCCTTTCCCTGTAAGAGAGTTTCCAATCCTTCCAGCTGGCCACCTTGGCATCGGCATCTTGTAGCCTGCTTACCCAATTTGCAAGGCCGTAATCACCGGGACCACATCTGATGCCTAAAACTTTAATTTCCTGCTGGGGCTCTGGGAAGGAGTCCACAAGGGTAAAGCCTTCGCCCTTCCTCTCCCATCCAGAAAACCTCACTCTTATCCTGATTGATCTTTGAGCCAGATGCCTCAGCATACTGTTCCATCACCAAGACCACCTCCTCCGCCTCCTGCCTCAGCATACTGTTCCATCACCGAGACCACCTCTTCCGCCTCCTGCCTCAACATACTGTTCCATCACCGAGACCACCTCCTCCGCCTCCTGCCTCAGCATACTGTTCCATCACCGAGACCACCACCTTCTCCACCTCCTGCCTCAGCATACTGTTCCATCACTGAGACCACCTCCTCCGCATACTGTTCCATCACCGAGACCACCTCCTCCACCTCCTGCGTCCCGGAGATGACAACAGACACATCATCAGCATAGCCCACGACCCTCAGAGGGGGCTCCACAGGAATGCCCAAAGGAACTCCACACAAAGGTCCGTTCTCTAACCTCCGAATGAAGGGATCAATTGCGAACACGTATAGCAGAGGACTCAAAGGACACCCCTGATGCACACATGAGCCAACCCCAAAGGGCCGTCCAATCCAACCATTTACAAGCATGAAGCTTTCAGCCCCTCTGTATAATGTCTTTAGCCAATCGATAAAGCCCCCCTCCAGGCCATACTTGCCAAGAAGCAGCCATAGGTACTCATGATTGACTCGATCAAAAGCTTTGGCCTGAGCCAATGCCAGCAGGAACTTTCCCGAGTTGCAGCTCTGCACAGCTCCAGGGCCTCCCGGACAGCTAACACCGTTGAAAAAGTGCTTCTACCCTGAACCGAACAGTGCTGATGGCGAGAAAGTAAATTGCCCGCAACAGACGATAAACGCCAGAAAATGATCTTTGTCAGTATCTTCCTATCAACATTGAGAAGGCTAATGGGCCACCAATTCTCAATTCTCGAGGAATCCTTACACTTTGACAGAAGAATCACTGCAGATTGTCGCATGGAGGGAGAGAGCGAACCCTCTCTCAGACAGCCATTAAACACCTCCACCAAATATGGGGCCAGAGTCACCTTAAAGTGTTTATAAAACTCAGCTGTCAATCCGTCTGGCCCAGGCGACTTCTTCATGGCAAGCTGATCAATAGCTTTCACCACCTCATCTGCCGTGATGTCCTTTGACAAACTCACAAGAGAACTGCCATTTCCCAGTCCTGGAGTAGAGTCCAGAAAACCCAACATGCTCACCCGATCGAGGTCCCTCCTACCCAGGAGTCACAGGAGAACTGCCATTTCCCAGTCCTGGAGTAGAGTCCAGAAAGCCCAACATGCTCGCCCGATCAAGGTCCCTCCTACCCAGGACTCACAGGAGAACTGCCATTTCCCAGTCCTGGAGTAGAGTCCAGAAAACCCAACATGCTCGCCCGATAGAGGTCCCTCATACCCAGGAGGTCAGCATAAGGAGCAGCACACCTGGATGGAATTGGGTCTTTTTTCAACCAGACTAAGGCTGGTCATACATGATACAATCTTCTTTAGATTTACCAAAAAACATATAATAGGAGGTCAAACCTAAACAACACTTTCAATTGTATTCAATTAGGCGGGCTCTTGTACTACATAGATGAAGGTAAATCTAAAGGAAATTGGGCAGAAATTGTACAGAAAACTGTAAGAAAATTGTATAATGTATGTCCAGCCTAACTATGTAAACCTCCCTGTTTCCATGCTGGGATTTGTAGTTCTTCCAGAACAGAAGGTTTGAGTATGTCCATGTTCTATGGCAACAGGTGCTCTTAGAAAAGGTGACGGTATCTGTTGGTATTTCAGGCCTGTGCAGATTAATAGGTCAGAGGTCGCAGGGGGTGACACTGGGAGCGCTCCGGGGGTGTAACATGTCAGACCCTGACAGAGTGATATGTATGCCCTGTGCGGATGTTACCTGAGATCAGAGTGAGATGTGATCTGTACTGTCTGTTCATTCATCACATGGATGTGGTATCAGGCAGACCCCCCCCTCCTGTAAAACACAACAATCTCACTTCAGGGCTGCTGTAAAGCCATAAAGACAAGCTCAGTACAGTCAGATTGGATCCATGGCGGGAGAGAGGGAGGGAGGGGGTGTCCGGCTGCAGTGCCATTGTCATTTCTGTGCGGAGTCGCCATTTTTCTCCACAATCTCCATCTTGTCCCCTGAGGCAGAGACGATTATTTGTATAGAGGTCATTGGGGTCTCCGCATCAAACAACGCCGACGTCAGACGCTGGTCTGGTCACCGAGATCACAATGAGTCACCGGACACTGGGAATACGATAAGATCAAGGGGGGGGGGGCATCACTAAAGCTGAACTCGATGTCATTACTTAAATGTGACCTGCTATCAGCCTTTTGTACAGCAGAGCTCACACTAGGGAAGGGAGAAGCAGCAGAAAGATCCAGATAGGTACAAAAGTATAAGAAGCACGCTGATAGGAGGGGAGAGCAGAGTGTGAGAGAGATGAGCTCATCACTGTGCTGCTTCTCCACTCACTGTCCAGTCACAAGCTGGGGGGGGGGGTCCAGGAAGACCTGGGCTCAGAGGAAGTGAGTTGAATGATGCTGGCCATCAGACTGAGGAATTCTAGTGGAAGAAAGAAAAGTGCTGCAGGGGAAATCTCTGAATTGAAGGTGAATATTGCAGCAAAGACTGGTTTTGTTGTTTCATCTGGTAATGGGCTTTTCACTTTTGTCTCATTTTGGCTGCAGTTCTGCTTTAATACGTACCCTATTATATGGAAGATTATTTATTTGTTTATTTATTACAGGTGCTTATGTAGCACAAGGGGTGTCACTAGGGTTGGTGTCACCCGGTGCTGTGACACGTGGTGTCACCTCGGTGCCGGGCTCTGTGTTGGGAGACAGAAGGATGTCCTTCGCAGGGACTGGCCAGTGATGTGTGATGCAGAGGGGCGAGCTCTGGTCAAGGTCATTACCATTCATGGACTGACATGTAGAGTAGGAGCCGTCCAATGAGAGGCTCTGCTCCAGTGTATCGGGGACAGGCGGGGTGTGAATTGGCCTGCAGCAGCTGCTGTGTTCCCGGGGATCGGACACCCCCCTCCCTCTCGCCCCCCCGCCGGGACCAGTCATCTCACCCCCATGCATGACACGGCTGTTCCTGGGGCTGCAGGAGGGATGGGGAACCCTGGTGCTCGGGGAGAGGACGGGGGACACGCTACTCAGATGGATGACAGCTACTGACAGCTCCTTTTCATTTTGGTGTCACCCCCTGTGATGGTGTCACCTCGCACCCCCCTAGTGACGCCACTGTGTAGCGCCGTCAGTTTACGTAGTGCTTTACAAATATATTGTACATTCACATCAATCCCTTCCTTCCACACCAGGCTCCACCCCCTTTTTTCCTGCCAGGCACACCCCTTGTTTGGCAGTAATATTTTCCAGCACGCTGGTGGAATTCAGGGTTTTGGTCAGCTGGCACTACTTCTTCCCTCACACACACCCCAGTCACAGGTGGACAGATCTGCATACACAGATCTCTTCCACACCAGAAAGGAATCTACTGCAGCATCAAATACCTGTGTGAGAAACTTATGATGGAAGCTGCCATTCTCTGCAATTCCTGAACATATTCAGCTTCAATGCAAGGTACTAGTACAGACTGGAAGCTCCAATCAAAATCTTTTCACACAAGTAACTTGCTTCTCTTCTCTTTATGCTACCTACAGACCTGTGAGTGGTCAGACCAGCAATTCACACAGATGATGCCAGCACTGGTTATCTCAGGAAGGGCCACAGCGACTGGGGCAGATCAGCTTCTATGCTGACCAATCCATGGGCCCCCAGAGACCGTCATCATCAAAATCTGGGCAAAAACATCAGAAGATGTTAATCTTTTGTCTGTGGTGCACTCAGTGCTAGGGGACCTCTCCTCAGGGGCGGGCCTTTGGAGAGATCATGTGACTCAGTGGGGGCAAGGAAGTGGAGGCATCAAGTGACTCTTAGTGGGAGTGTGGACATCGTGTGTCTCTCAGTGGGGGTGTGGACATTATGTGACTCTCTGCAGGGGCGAGGCAGTGGGTACATCATGTGACTCAGTGAGGGCATGATTGTGGATGCATCATGTGACTCTCAGTGGGGGTGTGGATATTATGTAACTCTCCGCAGGGGCGAGGCAGCGGGTACATCATGTGACTCAGTGGGGACGGTGCAGTTGCGGCATCATGTGACTCTTAGTGGGAGTATTGACATCGTGTGACTCTCAGTGGAGGTGTGGACATTATGTGACTCTCTGCAGGGGCGAGGCAGTGGGTACATCATGTGACTCAGTGAGGGCATGATTGTGGATGCATCATGTGACTCTCAGTGGGGGTGTGGATATTATGTAACTCTCCGCAGGGGCGAGGCAGCGGGTACATCATGTGACTCAGTGGGGACGGTGCAGTTGCGGCATCATGTGACTCTTAGTGGGAGTATTGACATCGTGTGACTCTCAGTGGAGGTGTGGACATTATGTGACTCTCTGCAGGGGCGAGGCAGTGGGTACATCATGTGACTCAGTGAGGGCAGGATTGTGGATGCATCATGTGACTCTCAGTGGGGGTGTGGATATTATGTAACTCTCCGCAGGGGCGAGGCAGCGGGTACATCATGTGACTTAGTGGGGATGGGGCAGTTGAGGCATCATGTGACTCTTAGTGGGAGTGTGGACATTGTGTGACTCTCATTGGGGGTGTGGACATTATGTGACTCTCCGCAGGGGCGAGGCAGCGGGTACATCATGTGACTTAGTGGGGACGGGGCAGTTGAAGTATCATGTGACTCTTAGTGGGGGTGTGGACATTATGTGACTCTCCGCCAGGGGCGGACTGACCATTTGGAAACTCGTGCACTGCCCGAGGGCCCGGGGTCAGTAGGTGGCCCCATGAGATGCCCCTGGTACCTTTTCCATAGGCTTTTTGGAGTTTGGGCAAGGACACAGGGGCCCCATGATCCCCTATTGCCCGGGGGCCCCATGAGTTGTCAGTCCGCCCCTGCTCTCCGCAGGGGCGAGGCAGCAGGTACATTATGTGACTTAGTGGGCATGGGGCAGTTGAAGCATCGTGTGACTCTCAGTGGAGGTGTGGACATTATGTGACTCTCCGCAGGGGCGAGGCAGTGGGTACATCATGTGACTCAGTGGGGGCAGGATTGTGGATGCATCATGTGACTCTCAGTGGGGGTGTGGGCATTATGTGACTCTGCGCAGGGGCGAGGCAGCGGGTACATCATGTGACTCACTGGGGCGGGGCAGTTGAGGCACCATGTGACTCTCAGTGGGAGTGTGGACATCGTGTGACTCTCAGTGGGGGTGTGGACATTATGTGACTCTGCACAGGGGCGAGGCAGTGGATGCATCATGTGACTCTCAGTGGGGGTGTGGACATTATGTGACTCTGCACAGGGGCGAGGCAGTGGATGCATCATGTGACTCTCAGTGGGGGTGTGGCCATTATATGACTCTCCACAAGGGCGGGGCAGTGGGTACATCATATGACTCTTAGAGGGAGTGTGGACAGCCTTTGACTCTCAGTGGGGGTGTGGACATTATGTGACTCTCCGCAGGGGTGGGGAATTAGGTACATCATGTGACTCGGTGGGGCAGGGTAGTGGGGACATCATGTAACTCTCCCTGGGGGTGGGCCAGAGGATCGGGTCACATTTTATGGAAGGAATTCCAGGGGCTTATTCTATACAATCGTACAAAAACAATGACTGGCACACACAGATAGAAACACACTGACATACATTGACCAACACACACCTGCAATCACTGACACAAACATACTGACACACAGCGGTATGTGTATATGTACTGCACAGTGTACAGGAGAGAGAATGCCTGGAAATATTGATGATAACGAAGGATGAATTCTATGCACTGACTCTGGCATGGAAGGGGTTATGAGGAGTGAATGGACGATTGATCTGAGTGATCGGTCTATTGATTCACGTCTTTACTAGTTTGTCTCCATTATTGATTTCAGCCAATAGACTGACAGCAACTTGACACACCATATAATGGAGAGATATACTCACTGCAGACTGACTGTATGGCAGTGACTACAATACGCACTGCACAGGGCTTCTATACATCTGTAATACTCACCTCCATTTCAACTTGTACTGCGCTAAGGCAGAGGACGGAGCTATTCTGAAAACAAGTAAGGCAGATTCTCACCCACTAAAAGAAATTGCCCAGGTATGGCTCATTACCTGGACACCTCCACCCAGATATGAATCATCCTCTGAACACCTCCACCATGACATAGATCATCCCCTGAATACCTCCACTCAGATATGGATTGTCCCCTGAACACCTCCACCCATATGTGGATCATCTTCTGATCACCTTCACCCAGATATAGATCATCCCCTGAATACCTCCACCCAGATATGGATTGTCCCCTGAACACCTCCACCCATATCTGGATCATCTTCTGATCACCTTCACCCAGATATAGATCTTCTCCTGAACACCTCCACCCAAATATGGATCATCCTCTGAACACCTCCACCGTGACATGGATCATCCACTGAATACCTCCACCCAGATATGGATTGTCCCCTGAACACCTCCACCCATATCTGGATCATCTTCTGATCACCTTCACCCAGATATAGATCTTCTCCTGAACACCTCCACCCAAATATGGATCATCCTCTGAACACCTCCACCGTGACATGGATCATCCACTGAATACCTCCACCCAGATATGGATCGTCCCCTGAACACCTCCACCCAGATCTGGATCATCTTCTGATCACCTTCACTCAGATATAGATCATCCCCTGAACACCTCCACCCAGATATGGATCATCCTTTGAACATCTCCACCAAGATATGGATCATCCCCTGACCACTTCCACCCAGATATGGACCATCCCCTGAACACCTCCACGCAGATCTGATTCATCTTCCAATCACCTCGACCCAGATATGGATCATACCCAGAACACCTACACCCAGATATGGATCATCCTCCGATCACCTCCATCCAGATATGGATCATCCCCTGACCACTTCCACCCAGATATAGACCATCCCCTGAACACCTCCACCCAAATATGGATAATCCCTGACCACCTCCACCCAGGTATAGTCTATTCTCTGAACATCTCTGTCCCCAGGACAGGGATTCCATTCCCTGAAATGTAAGAACAGATAGCTCCACCTTCTCAGAATGTTATTTGGAAGATGCAATTTATCGGTATGCTGCACACCCATGAAAGACAAGTTCTGCTGCCAGGATGCTGATTAATGGCGGAGCTCCTCCTCTGTTCACCTGCAGCACCAGATTTGATTATAATGGAGTGTTAATCACCAAGATAAACGGCGATGTAATTCCAATTATAACAGCTCTCCGCCATTATTACAGATCGTCCATTCCACTGCAAACATCGCTCATCGGCTGTAGGGGGGTCAGGTGTATCTATGATGGCTCCACTCAATGCTAATAGGACCATTAAAGGAAATAATCCAGGCAGTGCTGACCCCTTCACCTCAGGCTCAGATCTAGGGGGGTGCTGGGGTGGGTTATGCCCCCCCCCCCCAGATTTTAGCTGTGCCCTCTCAACCCCAGATCTTCCAGAGTGCTTCAAACTGATCAATGAGACTTGATGGGGACAATTGATGTAAGAGGCACTTTGAGGGGAGGAATTGATGTAAGAGGGTACCTCGAGGGGAGGAATTGATGTAAGGGGGTACCTCGAGGGGAGGAATTGATGTAAGGGGGTACCTCGAGGGGAGGAATTGATGTAAGGGGGCACTCTGATGGCGACAGTTAATGTAAGGGGCACTTCGAGGGGAGGAATTGATGTAAGGGGGCACTCTCATGTGGACAGTTGATGTAAGGTGGCACTTCGAGGGGAGGAATTGATGTAAGGGGGCACTCTCATGTGGACAGTTGATGTAAGGTGGCACTTCGAGGGGAGGAATTAATGTAAGGGGGTACCTCGAGGGGAGGAATTGATGTAAGGGGGTACCTCGAGGGGAGGAATTGATGTAAGGGGGCACTCTCCTGTGGACAGTTGATGTAAGGGGGCACTTCGAGGGGAGGAATTGATGTAAGGGGCACTCCGATCAGGACACCTGATGTAAGGGGGGCATTTACAGGAACCCCAATGTAAGGGGGAACTCTAAAGATGACTCCTGATGTAAGAAGGGACTCTGATAGGAACACCTGATATAAGGGGCATGGGTTCTGTTTAATCATCCTTATCCATTCTAGTGTTCTCTGTTCACTCCTGCACCTCCTCTGCACTACCTGTCAGACGTTACGTCCGGGTTGTGACTCCGTGGTACAGAAGTGTGCCACATGAACAGGGAATACCGGTTCCATGAATCCCTGTCACACTACTGACATTATGCCCCCTGACCTTTTTTTACTGCACCCTCAGATCAGATCGGTTATATCCGGCCCTGCGTCACCTTTTATGTTATGTTGTACATTACATAGCCCTGCACCGCTGCATCATATATGTTATCTTGTACAATGCATAGTCCTGACCCCTGCACTGTATATTGCATATTACATACCCCTGCACCTCTGCATCCAATATATTATGTTGTGTAGCCCTGAAGCCCTGCATCCTGCATTACGTGGTACATTACTTAGTTCTGACCCCTGCACTTTATTTGTTATGTTGTATATTACATAGTCCTGACCCCTGCATCCTATATGCTATGTTGTTTATTATATAGACCTGACCCCACATGCTATATTTTATGTTGTACATTACATAGTCCTAACCTCTGCACCTTATATGTTATATTGTATATTACATAGTCCTGACCCCTGCATCCTATATGGTATGTTGTAAATTACATAGTCCTGACCCCTGCACTCTATATTTTATGTTGTACATTGCATAGTCCTGACCCCTGCACTCTATATTTTATGTTGTACATTGAAAAGTCCTGACCCCTGCACTCTATATTTTATGTTGTACATTGCATAGTCCTGACCCCTGCACTCTATATTTTATGTTGTACATTACATAGTCCTGACCTCTGCACCCTACATGTTATGCTGGACATTACATAGTCCTGACCCCTGCACTCTATATTTTATGTTGAACATTACATAGTCCTGACCTCTGCACCTTATATGTTATGCTGCACATTACATAGTCCTGACCCCTGCACTCTATATTTAATGTTGTACATTACATAGTCCTGACCCCCGCACCTTATATGTTTTGCTGCACATTACAACACTCATGTGACTGCAGCAGGGATCGGTCTCAGTCCGGCACAACGTACCGATAGCTGTGCAATTCATTTCACTGCAATGGCCGGGTCACGTGGTCCGCACTGGAAAGGAATGAGATGGATCTGTGATTGGGTGGCGTACATGATGAGCATTTCATTGGAACGCAGCGATTGGACACACCAAAAATCCGTCTTCACGCTTACAATCACATTGCCGGCTGCAGCGTTTCCTGCTGAGCGACTTGGTGGCGCGGCGACTCTGGAACGAATCTTCCCTGAATTAATTGCAGGATACGTGGAGGTGATGGAACATCGGTGATGATGAAGGAGTGCGCCTCCGTCACATGTCCCTGGTAGTTGGTTTCCGCCGCTCCAGCATTGTGGCCGTAATCACAGGCGGACCTGGCAGGCGGGAGGACGTCAGTCCGCCGGGAGCCTCAGTCAGCACCAAACAGCTGTGAAAACCCGCCTGCCAGGCTACAGAGAACACCGGAGCAATTCATAGGAAAGAAATGGCAGTCATTGTTCACCTTCTCCAGACAATGCTGCCAGTCTGACTGTCTTTGGGCATCGTCCCGAACAAGCATGCGGACAGTGAAGCCCTCATCTTCATAATTATCAGCATGACAGCCAGGCAAATAGTGTTTTCACAGAGGAGTGGCCAGTCACTCCTTTATTACTACAAACTCAGAAAATCGTCCCAGAGATCTCAACCTTCTGCAGAGTTCAGGTTTTTGTTGCCTCCACTATGGAGAATCCCCACACTTCCTGGTCTGGTGACAACCCATCAGACTGTGACACACAGGACAGGAAGTGACGGGGGTCACCCACCAGAAGCACAGACAGTTGTTCAGTTATTTTTAAAAAGTGGGAAAATAATTCACCCCTTTAAACCCTATGTAGCTGTTCACACTGTTCGGCTTTGTTTGGTTAACAAAGCTTTGCAGCATTTTTGGTGCGCGGTTGGACCAGTGAAAAAAAGGCGCCAAAAATGCATCCCTCTATTGAAATGAATGGAAACCACATGAAAAACGCATGAAAAACGCAACCTGCCTTTGGGAAGTTCTCCAGCCTGGGTTCACAGAATCGCATGAGAAGGGAAATCACATTATACTCAATGGTGCCCTTCCAGGAGCGGACTGACCATTTGGAAACTCGGGCACTGCCTGAAGGCCCAGGGTCAGTAGGGGGCCCCATGAGATGCCCCTGGTACCTTTTTCATAGGCTTTTTTTGGGCAAGGACACAGGGGCCCCATGATCCCCTATTGCCCGGGGGCCCCATGAGTTGTCAATCCGCCCCTGTCCCTTCCAATCAACTCAGCACAGTACGATTTTTGAAAAAGGCCCCTGGTGATTTCAGCCCCATAGACTTCTATGCACAGAAGTCGCATCGGCACAGATAAGAAGCATTCCTATGCAACATAGATGGATTCAGCCCTCACCTCTCCTCCCTGGTCAACCTTCATCCATCGAATTTGATACAGCTGTGATTTTGGAGCCTTCAATCGATCAGCCCTTCCTTCGGTCAATTGACCCTTCCTTCCTTCTTTCTTTTGATCGATCAATCCTTCTTTCTTTCCTTTAAACAATCAATTCATCCCGCAATTAATTGACCCTCCCATTGATTGATCCTTCCTTCAATCGATCGACCCTTACTTCCTTTGATTGATCTATCCTTCCTGGTATTGATCCATCCTTACTTCGAACAATTGTACTTTCCTTCCTTCAATCAAACAATCGATCAAAGGAAGGATCAATCAAAGGAAGGATCGATTGATCAATTGAAGGACTAATCGATTGATTGAAGGAAGGACTGATCAATTGAACGCTTGATTGATCAAAGGCAGGATTGATCAATCGAAGGAAGAATTGATCGAAGGAGGGAATGATCAAAGGAAGGAACTATCAAAGAAAGGATAAGTTGATCCAAGGAAGCATCAATCTATCAAATGTAATAAGGGTCGATCGACTGATTGAAGGAAGGATCGAAGGAAGGATCAAAACCAGTGTGAACCTAGCCTTAGACAACAAGGATGACCAGGGAGGAGAGGTAAGATGAAAAAAAAACACTCACCCATCATAGGAATGCTTCTTATCTATAGTGATGCGACTTATCACTCATTCCTTTGATCGATTGACCCTTACTTCCTTTGATCGATCAATCCTTCCTTCTATTGATCGGTCCTTACTTCGATCGATCGTGCTATCCTTCCATCAATCAAACAATTGATCAAAGGAAGGATCAATGGATTGAAGGAAGGATCGATCAACAGATCGAAAGTGGGATCGATTGATCAAAGGAAGGATTGATTGATCAAAGGGAGGAATGATCAATTGATCGAAAGCAGGATTGATCGATCAAAGGAGGAAACGATCAAAGGACGGGTACATCAAAGGAAGGGTAGATCGATCAACTGAAGCAAGGGTCGATCGATTCATAGTAGTAAGGATCGAAGGAAGGATCAAAATCTCTCCAGTGTGAACCTAGCCAAAAGGATGACCAGGAAGGAGAGAGAGGTAAGATTAAAAAAAAACACTTATCATTCTTTCCTTTGATCGATCGACCCATACATCTATTGATCGGTCCTTACTTCGATCAATCGTTCTATACTTCCATCAATCGAACAATTGATCAAAGGAAGGATCAATGGATTGAAGGAAGGATCGATCAACAGATCGAAAGTGGGATCGATTGATCACAGGAAGGATTGATTGATCAAAGGGAGGAATAATAAATTGATTGAAAGCAGAATTGATCGATCAAAGGAGGAAACGATCAAAGGACGGGTACATCAAAGGAAGGGTAGATCGATCAACTGAAGCAAGGGTTAATCAATTGATAGTAATAAGGCTCGAAGGAAGGATCAAAACTACTCCAGTGTGAACCTAGCCTTAGGCAGCAAGGATGACCAGGGAGGAGAGGTAAGATTTAAAAAAACACTTATCATTCCTTCCTTTGATCGATCGACCCATACTTCTATTGATCAGTCCTTACTTTGATCGATCGTTCTATCCTTCCATCAATCGAACAATTGATCAAAGGAAGGATCAATGGATTGAAGGAAGGATCAATCAATAGACTGAAGGAGGGATCGATTGATCAAAGGAAGGATATATTGATCAAAGGGAGGAATGATCAACTGATCAAAAGCAGGATTGATCGATCGAAGGAGGAAATGATCAAAGGACGGGTACATCAAAGGAAGGGTAGATCGATCAACTGAAGCAAGGGTCGATCGATTGATAGTAGTAAGGATCGAAGGAAGGATCAAAACCTCTCCAGTGTGAACCTAGCCAAAAGGATGACCAGGAAGGAGAGGTAAGATTAAAAAAAAACACTTATCATTCTTTCCTTTGATCGATCGACCCATACATCTATTGATCGGTCCTTACTTCGATCAATCGTTCTATACTTCCATCAATCGAACAATTGATCAAAGGAAGGATCAATGGATTGAAGGAAGGATCGATCAACAGATCGAAAGTGGGATCGATTGATCACAGGAAGGATTGATTGATCAAAGAAAGGATTGATTGATCAAAGGGAGGAATGATCAATTGATTGAAAGCAGGATTGATCAATCGAAGGAGGAAACGATCAAAGGAAGGGTAGATTGATCAACTGAATCAAGGGTCAATCGATTGATAGTAGTAAGGATCAAAGGAACGATCAAAAACTCTCCAGTGTGAACCTAGCCTTAGGCAGAAAGGATGACCAGGGAGGAGAGGTAAGGTTTAAAAAAAACACTCATCCATCACAGGAATGCTTCTTATCTATAGCGATTCGACTTCTAGAGTCACATTGAAGTCGCCTCAAATTCGCACGCAAGTCACACTGCATAGTCCTCGAGATCTTATGAAAATCGTAATGGAAAAGTGGGAAGTGATATGTGGAAAATGCAACACAAACGCGTCAAAAACGCATAAAAAAACGCACACCATGCGTTACGCTGCATTTAATGCAAAGAGGCAAAACCACGGCAAACACAAATCATGCGTTGTGTTATTGATACAGAACAGTGTGAAAGCAGCCTAACGTCTGGAAAACTTTGCACTTTCCCCTCTGCACCCCCCACCCCTTCTGAGGCCGGGACCCCCGATTGTTAGGAGAACCCCCTAATCTGTTTTCCTTCACATATCGGTCTTTAGGAGACCGTTCGCACTGGAGGATTGCGTCAAGAAAAGTGTGGCATGCTGCATCTTTGGCGCGTTGTGGCCCAATCACAATGTATGCATTTTTTTAATGCAACGCATGTAAAACGCATCATAATGCATGTTCAACACACAGGTGTGAATGGTTCTCCAAGCCATAACCCTCACTATGGGTACGCTGCGTCCTGGAAATGATGTCACACGATAGCAATGATGTCACAGCATCTCACTGAAGCCTGCTCTAGGCTGTGGCGGTGATTGCCACCTCCTGCTACAGATCCACAAACTCTTCACAGATGGGGATTGGGCAACAGCCACAGGAACCACTAATTATTATTAATATTATTATACAGGATTTATGGTGTCAACAGTTTGCTCAGCGCTTTACAATATAACGGGAGACAATACAGCAACAATACAGTTCAATACAAGAGGGATAGGAGGCCCTGATCCTGGGAGCTTACAATCTAGGAGGGAGGGGCTAGTGGTACAAAAGGTAGTAACTGTGGGGGATGGAGTGGTTGGAAGAGTAGAAGATTCCATTATTAGCTGAGGGCAGGATAGGCTTCCCTCAAGAGATCAGTTTTCAGAGATCGCCTAAAAGTAAGCAGAGTAGGTGACAGTCTGATAAATTGGGGTAGAGAGTTCCAGAGGATGGGAGAAGCTCTGGAGAAGTCCTGGAGATGAGCATGGGAGGAGGAGACAAGGGAGCTAGAGAGCAGGAGGTCTTGCGAGGAGCGGAGAGTACGGTTTGGGTGGTATTTGGAGACAAGATCGGTGATGTAATTGGGGCGGAGTTATAAATGGTTTTATATGTGATTGTTAGTGTTTTGAATTTTATCCGTTGGGCAATGGGAAGCCAGTGGAGGGATTGGCAGAGAGGGATGGAGGACACTGAATGGAGGCCAGTGGAGGGATTGGCAGAGAGGGATGGAGGACACTGAGTGGAGGGATTGGCAAAGAGGGGTGGAGGACACTGAGTGGAGGGATTGGCAAAGAGGGGTGGAGGACACTGAGTGGAGGCCAGTGGAGGGATTGGCAGAGAGGGGTGGAGGACACTGAGTGGAGGGATTGGCAGAGAGGGGTGGAGGATACTGAGTGGAGGCCAGTGGAGGGATTGGCAGAGAGGGGTGGAGGACACTGAGTGGAGGGATTGGCAGAGAGGGGTGGAGGATACTGAGTGGAGGTCAGTGGAGGGATTGGCAGAGAGGGGTGGAGGACACTGAGTGGAGGGATTGGCAGAGAGGGGTGGAGGACACTGAGTGGAGGACAGTGGAGGGATTGGCAGAGAGGGATGGCAGATATGGAACGGTTAGTAAGGTGGATGAGTCTGGCAGCAGCATTCATGATAGACTGAAGAGGGGATAGCCTGCGATGAGGTCGACCAATGAGGAGGGAGTTACAGTAGCCAAGGTGAGATATAACAAGGGAGTGATTGGGCAACAGCCACAGGAACCACTAATGTCCCCCGCAGAGGGACCATCACTTATTGCCGCGCAGAGCTGACAATCTATTGACGCAGCTGCAAACCTGTCGTCACTCCTGACCCAGAGCTGTGACAACAAGCCGCCCACCAGCAACATCTGTGCAAACAGAGCTATCAGGCTGTATAATTGTAATGACAGGTAGACAAGGCAACAGCACACAGAGCTCACCGCCGCCGTGTCAGTACGTAGATGGCTGGTACAGGCGCACCTCGATTAACGTAGTTTTCGGTTTACGAATGAAAATCCATTAAAAATAATGGCTCGGTTTACAAATTTTTTTCGCAACGTGAAGTATGTTTCCCCAGGATGCATTGCACCTGGGAGGTTTATAGCGCAGCACCTGTGCATGCTGGAGTCTGTGGGTAGCACAAGGAGTCGAGTGTGGAGGTGTTGGAGCGGTTTTTGCATCGAGTTATTGCTTGATTAACCCCCCCTGGCGGTATTCCCGAGTGTAGCTCGGGGTAAAGTTTCAGCACCACAAGCAGTAACCCCCCCGAGCTACACTCGGGAATACACTGCAGCGTTGCTCCGGGATCTCTTCTGCACTTACCTTGTCCTGCGCTCCCGCGATGTCCCCCCTGCAGTGTCCCCAGCAATGTCCTCCAGCCGATGCCGGCATCTGTCTTCCGGGTTCCATTCCCTGCGACGTCGGGATGTACGGGGGACGGAACTGGCAGGAAATTAAAAAATGTGAAAAAGTGACATTCACTAAATTCACTAAAATCACATAGTATAACATTCCTGTATCAAACCATTTCACATACATTTTGTCCCGAGTGCTTTGTCCGGCGCCCTGCCTGCATTTTTACTGTTCTTTCTGCCTGGAAACTGAGAAACGTCCATGGCGTCCAAAAAGCGTCCCTTTAGGTCAGACGCGGTTTTAGACCGGCTAGAGAACAGCGATAGTAAATCAGAACCACTTGCAGAATTGAGTGATAATGATTGGTGGGGGAAATTCCTCATCAGACACTGAAAACGATTCTGCGACTGAGCTCAGCGATCTGCGAACTTGGCGCTCTATTTCACATTTCAGTGTTTTTGGTTTGATTATATTATTGAATTAAATTTATTATTATTATATTATTTTTTTTATGATTATTTATTATAATTTATGATTTCGTGTTACCAATTTTATCCTCCCCGGGATGTTTACTAGACTCTTGTTCGAACAGATTTCAGTGAGTTATTCCTAAGAATTACAGGCCTACAATAAAAAAATACATATTTCCATGCAAAAAAATGTACCGCTTTCAGCACAGAAATACTGACATCATCAGACCGCTAGGGAGGTTAATCATGTCCCTGTACAATATTTATGCCTTTAAAGTGCACTTTATAAAGAGTTTTGAACAGATAAAATACTTTTTTTACTTTCTTCTGACCTCCGGAACAGATTAATTGGTTTTCATAGTTAGTCTGGCTGAAAACAACAAAAGTCCATTCAATTCAACCACAGAAAATGCATTCGGTTTACAAATTTTTCACAATACGAAACATCCCAGAGAATGCATTAAATTCGTAAACCAAGATACACTTGTATATGTATATATATATATATATATATATATATACGCACACACTCTCTATTTTACAAACAAACATTACAAGACACAGGATTCCCTGAGCACTCTGGGTTATCTAAATAGACGGCACAGCAGGCTCCTTCCAGGTGGGCTGGCTCTGATTGAAAATTCAGATGAAGTACAAAAGGGAAGGGTGGAGTCATTGCTCTGGAAAGGGGAAGAGTCTCTGCTTTGGAAGGGGAGGGATCCCTGCTATGAAAGGGGAGGAGTCTATGCTTTTACTCTGTGTGTAAATTTTATCCTGTGTTAGTGATCTTTGTAAACGTCTGTCATTTAAGTCTCCTTTCAGGAGGGCTGTCTCTGATTGAAACATCAAATGGAGTAGTACAAAAGGAAAGGGTGGAGTTATAGTCTGGAAAGGGGAGGGGTCTCTGCTTTAAAGGAGGAGGAGGAGATCTTGTTATAAAAGGGGTGGAGTCTATTTTCTGACACACACAAACTCTTTATTTTACAAGCAAACATTACATGACACAGGATTCCCAGAGCACTCTGGGATATTTAAATAGACAGCACAGCAGTCTCCTTTCTGGTGGTCTGTCTCTGATAGAAAAATCAGATGAAGTACAAAAGAAAAGGGTGGAGTCATAGGTCCAGAAAGGGGAGGAGTCTCTGCTTTAGAGGAGGAGACCTTGTTATAAAAGGGGTGGTGTCTATTCTCTGACACACACACACGGGGGAGGAGTCTCTGCTTTGGAAGGGGAGGGATCCCTGCTACGAAAGGGGAGGAAGCTATTGATCTCTGTAAACTTCTGTCATTTTAGTCTCCTTTCAGGTGGGCTGTCTCTGATTGAAACATCAAATGGAGTGTACAAAAGGAAAGGGTGGAGTCATAGGTCTGGAAAGGGGAGGAGTCTCTGCTTTGGCGGAGGAGAAGTCCTTGCTATAAAAGGGGGTGGAGTCTATCTTCTGACTCATTGCTCTGTGTGTACATTTTATCCTGAGCTATTGATCTCTGTAAACGTCTCTCATTTTAGTCTCCTTTCAGGTGGGCCGTCTCTGATTGAAAAATCAGATGAAGTACAAAAGGTAAGGGTGGAGTCATAGGTCTAGAAAAGGGGGAGTCTCTTCTTTGGAAAGGGAGGAGTCTTTGTTATAAAAGGGAGGAGTCTATGCTCTAGCTTTTTTGCTCTGTGTGCACATTTTATCTTGAGCTATTGATCTCTGTAAACATTAGACACCAATGACAGTGGTTGACAGATATAAACAGGGGATAAACAACTACGAAACATAATTTTGGATTTTTTTGGGGGGGGGGGTATAAAAGCACCAAACCTTTTTTTAACCTCTTGCCACCCACATAACACATATGTGTGGCGGCAAAGAGGGTGGGCTATAACGCCCATGGATGGCTGAGGTTTCTGCGCTGAGAGCGTGCTCAGTACGCGCTCCCATCACAATGACTGAGCTGTTGTATAAATAGGACGGACTTCTGATCATGTGACCACAGCGACAGCCAGTTAGAGTGGTCATGTGATCAGGAAGTCCCGTTCCCTACAGATGTAAAGCCCACTTAATGGGAGGCCAAGGTTGGGAGGGAAGTGGCTAAAGTGTACCTGTCACGAGCCAAGCCAAAGTGACTGTGAAGTAAATTATCAACATGATGTCCGGGCAACCAGTAGAGGACATACCACCCCACATAGCACTTATCTTTGAACCCAATGCAAGAAACTTCCCTCCCAGGGTGTAAATTTGGAGTTCCCCTTTAACCCCCTGTCAAGGCCCCAACGCTGTCAAGGCACGTAACACTTTACTGCGAGCATTCAGCCTCAGCACCCTGAAGGGACATGAACATCGATTTCACGGAGCTCGGATCCGGCCTATCCTAGTGGAGCGGCGCTCAGGCCGGGGCGGACGGTTGCCATGGCAGCAGGATGCGTTCCGACTCCAATAAGTGACACAATTATGGACGCTGCAGTTGGTCGGCCGTGAAACCCCCACACAAGGTGACCCCCTGCCGGTGGCACGGAGAGAAGTAAAGATCAACCGATGAGCTGGAGAGCAGCAGACGCCGTCCAAGGCCCGAACATGGCTTTCTGATTGGATGAGCACCGCGACACGGCACACGATGTGCAAGATTAACTGCGGTGCAGCCAGAGGAGGACGGCGGGCAATTAATGGACGTCCCCGAGAATCATTTCCGCTCTCTCTCCAGAGGATGAAGATCATCGCTAAATTATAACATCAACTCAGCCGAGGAAAAATTCTCATTAATAAGCTGTGTGGAGGCGGGATGGCGGCAGGCGGCGGTCGTGTGACCAGTTCTGTGCTCCCTGTTACTGCCAGGCCGCACAAGGTCTCTGTAGAAGTGCAGGAGGAGGATCTACTACTGCCAGTGTCAGTACCTGTGTATTCCGTACAACTCCTGACCGATTGTTCAAGTACAATCAATGAGCACAGCGGCTGAGCTGGGGGCCCTCAGGGGCCCTTTGTGTTCTGCTCTTCGGGACTGCCCTCATCTTTTATCAGGGAAATGCCTGCGATAAAAACTCCCATGGGCTGCTCTATGTGCGACACGCAGAATCACATAAAAAATCGCCAAAACTAACATTGCGAGCGGGACCCTGAATTCTGCGCACAATGTGAACAGGGCCTAAAGGCGTTGTGGAAATACAATGTTATAGATACTTTCTGATACCGTTATAACTATCCCGGCACCATGACTGCTTTTGTTTCAGAAATCTCTTCTTCTTGATGGTGGGGGAAGGGTTACAGGAGACTGTCCAGACACACCGTGTGCCTGTATTCCATGGTCTGTTCAGCCTGAGGAGCAGGGGGAGTTTTTAAGAGGCAGGCTGTGCTTAAGCAGGGGAGTATTCAACAGGCAGGTAGGGAGTGTGTTCAACAGGCAGGCTGTGATTGGCAGGGGGAGTGTTCAACAGGCAGGCTGTGATTGGGAGGGGGTGTGTTCAAGAGGCAGGCTGTGATTGGGAGGGGGTGTGTTCAAGAGGCAGCCTGTGCTTACGCAGGGGGCGTATTCAACAGGCAGGTAGGGGGTGTGTTCAAGAGGCAGGCTGTGATTGGGAGGGGGTGTGTTCAACAGGCAGGCTGTGATTGGGAGGGGGTGTGTTCAACAGGCAGGCTGTGATTGGCAGGGGGCGTGTTCAAGTGGCAGGCTGTGATTGGGAGGGGGTGTGTTCAACAGGCAGGCTGTGATTGGCAAGGGGCGTGTTCAAGTGGCAGGCTGTGATTGGGAGGGGGCGTGTTCAAGAGGCAGGCTGTGATTGGGAGGGGACATGTTCAAGAGGCAGGCTGTGACTGGGAAGGGGCGTGTTCAAGAGGCAGGCTATGCATGAGCAGGGGGCATGCTCAACAGGCAGGCTGTGATTGGGGGGGAGTGTTAAACAGGCAGGCTGTGATAGGGAGGGGGCATGTGCCAGAGGCAAGCTGTGATTGGTTAGGGGGCGTGGTAACTGAACAAATTACCCAATATAAGCATGCTGTGTGTCTGCACAGTGTCCTGTATCTCTAAATCACAAGCTAATGGATGAAAACTGACCACCTAACAAAGATCAGCTTCTGTACTTTGTGTGGTCAGTTTAGAACAAAGAAAGATGACTGGCAGGATCAGCCAGGTACTTCCGATAGAGGAAGCACATGAAAGTTATGATTTATAACATACATATATGTGAACACACATGTAGAAAATGATAAATATTTAGGGTAACATACACTTTTAGGCTGCATTCACATCTCCGAGTAGCAGGAACCCGCATCCCTGCATGCTTTTTTTTTGGGGGGGGGGGGTTCATGCATTAACGTGCATTGCACATAGGGCAGCCCATTCATTTTAATGGGCTACCCTACGCGCAACAAATGTTGCAAAGAAACCCCTGTACTTTTTTTGGAGCGGAGCGTTTTTTTTTTCTACTGCACTTTTTTGTGCATTTGCAGCAAAACATGTGGCAAACACGCACCAGCTACCCACACGTGGGGCACATCGGGCAGGGCCGGGACAAGGGGTACCGGAAGGGGAGCCTGCCCTGGGCCCAGTGGTTTACTGTAGGAAAGGGGGTGCTTTCCTTCTGTTACTAGGCTTACAGGAGTAGTGACAACGGCAACACTACTCCTGTCAGCCCAGTGCTGGGAGCAGAGTGGGGAGGAGGAGAGAGCTGAGACGTGGTGCGGGCTGTGTTCTGACTCCCCCTCCTCCCTTCTGTCAGTGTAGTACACCTGTATCAACAAGCAGGTGGCAGTGTTCACAGACACACAGGAGCTGTATTAGTAGGAAGGAGGTGGGGGAGAGAGAGCATAGCCTGCACCACCGAGCGCAGAAGTGTCCAGGAGAGAGCCAGGAGTGGAGAGCCATCAACACAAGCATGTGCCCAGTGTTTAAACTGATCTACACAGTGATTTTGAAAAGCAAGTGACTGCTGGGCGTAGGATTCCATAAACTTGCACATCATGACTGGGAGGAGGGGGGGCAGTTTGGTGTCTTTGCCATGGTGCTGGACGATCTTATCCCGGCACTGGCATGGGGAATACCACGAGTAAATGATATAGACAGGATATTACATCTGTAAGTACCGGATATATTTCTAAATCTGGCTTCACATCACATACAGACTTTCGTACGCAGGTGGATTCATGAGTTACACTGGTAGTATTGGTATGCTCTGGACTGCCCCAGGAGTTATTGATAGACTACAGTTTCTGACAAGTTGGACTAACCATCACCATGCTGGGACTTGTAGTTTGTCACCTATCGGATGGTCCCAGCCCTTTCTTCTAGTGAAGTAATTGTTGTTTCAGCAAGAATGAGAACCCGGCCTGTGCATCTACCCCTCCGCCTATAACTGGATTCATCATCACTGAGGATCCACCGTAACCAGCTTTCTAGCAATCTGTGATCAGGAACGTCACCTTGGGTTCGATGTAACATCAAGTTGTCTCAGCACACAGCAAGGGATGGAGCCGTGTCGCAAGTGTCGCAGTTGACGCAACGCAACAATTGTGTCATTGTTGGGCTCATAGCCGGAGAGCCCGCAGAAGGGAAATAGGTTCATTGTTACACAGAAAAGTCAATTTTTCCAGCAGGAGCTTCTCACGTTGTTGATGAGGGACACAAAAACGTAATGTTGCGCTTGGTGTGTTTCCAACTCCCACCCCCCATAATTCCCGCCATCTGTTCCCAGGACCCTGGACTCTGGAGTTCAGTTTATATAAGGCAGGCTGAATCAGGGCAGAGGTGGTTAATGAGTTGCTCCGGACATAACAGAGCGCAGGATCAGAGGCGACACCACAGGACACCGTCACACCTCGCAGCCCACCGAGTGAGCGTTACACCATTACTGGGGCGTATTCACCACGGTCCTGTGACTCGGGCATGTCTTGTGGCGCTGCACAAACATCTAATGCTAATTTAATAAAACAATTCATCCAGATAAATATTTTTTGCTTGTCTGGACCTTGCTGGGGATGACAAAAAGGCCAATCAGTGTCCCGACACAAAGCATGCACCAAGACACTAACTACACGTCCCAGCATGGTGATGGTTAGTCTAACTTCTCAGAAATTGTAGTCTATCAGTAACTCCTGGGGCAGTCCACATTGATCCTTGGTAGCTTTCTGTGGTGGCCACTGGTGGAGTTCTCCGATGATCATTGATAGCGTTCTGTGGTGGCCATTGGTGGTGTTCTTTGGTGGCCATTGGTGGAGTTCTCCAATGATCCTTGGTGGCTTTCTGTGGTGGCCACTGGTGGTGTTCTGTGGTGGCCACTGGTGGAGTTCTCCGGTGATCATTGATAGTGTTCTGTGGTGGCCATTGGTGGTGTTCTGTGTTGGCCATTGGTGGAGTTCTCCAATGATCCTTGGTGGCTTTCTGTGGTGGCCACTGGTGGTGTTCTCCGGTGATCATTGGTGGCCATTGGTTGTGCTCTCCAGCAATCATTGGTAGTGTTCTGTGGTGACCATTGGTAGTGTTCTGTGGTGGCCATTGGTGAAGTTCTCCGGTGATCATTGGTGGCGTTCTGTGGTGGCCATCGGTGGTGTTCTCTAGTAATCATTGGTGACATTCTGTGGTGGCCATTGGTGGAGTTCTGTGGTGGCCATTGATGGAGTTCACCAATGATTCTTGGTGGCTTCCTGTGGTGGCCACTGGTGGTGTTCTCTGGTGATCATTGGTGGCCATTGGTTGTGCTCTCCAGTGATCATTGGTAGTGTTCTGTGGTGACTATTGGTAGTGTTCTGCGGTGGTCATTGGTGAAATTCTCTGGTGTTCATTGGTGGCATTATGTGGTGACCATTCGTGGTGTTCTCCAGTGATTATTGGTGGCATTCTGTGGTGGCCATTGGTGGTGTTCTCCAGTGATCATTAGTGGCATTCTTTGGTGGCCATTGGTGGTGTTCTGTGGCAGGGGCGGACTGACAACTCATGGGCCCCCGGGCAATAGGGGATCATGGGGCCCCTGTGTCCTCTCCCACACCCAAAAAAGCCTATGAAAAAGCCAATGAAAGGTACCAGGGGCATCTCATGGGGCCCCCTACTGACCCCGGGCCCTCGGGCAGTGCCCAAGTGCTCGAATGGTCAGTCCGCCCCTGTTCTGTGGTGATCATTGGTGGCATTCTGTGGTGACCATTGGTGGTGTTCTCCAGTGATCATTGGTGGCATTCTGTGGTGGCCATTGGTGGCATTCTGTGGTGGCCATTGGTGGTGTTCTCCAGTGATCATTGGTGGCGTTCTGTGGTGGCCATTCTGCTTAGGCGGACTCCAGCCTGGACAGAGCAGATAGGACAGAACAGAGGGGATGGGTGTAGTTCACCCTCCCATCTGACCTGAATTTTTTTTTTGCATGCTAGTCTCGTATTGAAAGTGAAGAGGTTACTAAAGTTACAAAAATTCTTGTACAGCAGAATAAAAATGTAAAAGTGATGTAATTTATTGTATTTTAGGATGATTGCTTTACTGATTAACCGAAAATCATACGATCTGATATCGTATGAGAAACATTTTCGGATCGTGTGTACTAGGCTATAGGGTGGATAGCAGGGAATTCATTGTTAGGGTGGAGTAGATTTCCCAGGGATTTCATTGTCAGGTGGAGCAGCAGATTCCTGTTGGCACAGAGAAGTTCAGTTAAAGAAGTGACTGGAAGGTCATGGCTATCAGCGCCACCAATCGGCGTCTGCGCCTGACATTGCATTCTATCTCCTGAGTCCCCAAATACAACATCTCCGCCCGCCCGGCGCCAACACTCCAATTATCCACTGAGTCAACAAGCTGTGTTTATCCAGGCTTATCAGCAAGATGGCTGCCATGCGAGGTGACTCCAGACAGTGAGGACGCTGCGCTGAGAGACCGCAGGACTGACATGACCCCGGTACCAGGTCACTGCTGACACCTGAGGACAAGGATGACAATCATGATTATTATTTCAGTAAAACTAATAAATGTTTATCATTTGCACAAAGGAGCCAATAAACACACAGAGATGAAAGCCCAACTCCAACCAAAGTGATGTATCTTAGGTTTGGATGGAGATGAGAAGAGTTACAATTCCTGTCTGTGACCCCAGATGTTCCTTCATTTCTCTCCTTGTCTTCTTGTCCCTCCGTTTCCTGTTTGGGTGTCAGAGAGACAAGAAGACAAGGACAGCAATAACAACATTAGCACTGAAATTGTCCTCTTGTCTTTGTCCCCAGTGGAGAGATTCCCACCACCAACCCTTCTTTGCTGCAACCAAAACTATATAAAACATTCTGGATGGAGTTGGGCTTTAACATAGAGACGGACAAGGAAACCTGAGGAGCTTGTGCAAAGAGCTGACACTCTAAAATGCCAAAAAGTAAAAAACAGGAACGTCAGAGCTTCTGACTACCTGAAATATGACGCCATTCAGTGTTCCCTCCGTGTATGGCAGTCATTATTGTCCCCTACATGTGTCGCAGTTATTATTGCCCCCTTTGCTTGTCAGTCATTGCTGTCCCCTCTGTGTGTCTCAGTCATTATTGTC
The DNA here is from genome assembly GCF_062004578.1 of Staurois parvus. NCBI lineage: Eukaryota > Metazoa > Chordata > Amphibia > Anura > Ranidae > Staurois > Staurois parvus. Next base: position 226,932 of record NW_028318292.1, on the reverse strand, counting down.
ACCTCCACATGTCTCAGTCAATATTGTCCCCTCCATTTGTCGCAGTTATTTATATCCCAATGTGTGTCACAGTCATTATTGTCCCCTCTGTGTGTCTCCGTCAATATTTCCCCCTCCATGTGTCACAGTCATTATTGTCCCATTTCTGTATCGCAGTTATTGTTTTCCCTTCTAAGTGTTGCAGTCATTATTGCTGCCTTCCCATGTCTCAGTCATTACTGTCCCCTCCATGTGTCTGTCACTATTGTTCCCTTTGCATGTCACAGTCATTATTGCTGCCTTCCCATGTCTCAGTCATTACTGTCCCCTCCATGTGTCTGTCACTATTGTCCCCTTTGCATGTCACAGTCATTATTGTCCCCTCCGCATATCTCAGTCATTATTGTCCCCTCCGCATGTCTCAGTCATTATTGTCCCCTCCGCATGTCGCAGTCATTATCGTCCCCTCCGCATGTCTCAGTCATTATTGTCTCCTCCGCATGTCTCAGTCATTATTGTCCCCTCCGCATGTCTCAGTCATTATTGTCCCCTCCGCATGTCTCAGTCATTATTGTCCCCTCCACATGTCGCAGTCATTATCGTCCCCTCCGCATGTCTCAGTCATTATTGTCTCCTCCCCATGTCTGTCATTATCGTCCCCTCCCCATGTCTCAGTCATTATCGTCCCCTCCCCATGTCTCAGTCAATATCGTCCCCTCCGCATGTCACAGTCATTATCGTCCCCTCCCCATGTCTCAGTCAATATGGTCCCCTCCCCATGTCACAGTCATTATCGTCCCCTCCGCATGTCTCAGTCATTATTGTCCCCTCCCCATGTCTGTCATTATCGTCCCCTCCCCATGTCTCAGTCATTATCGTCCCCTCCCCATGTCTCAGTCAATATCGTCCCCTCCGCATGTCACAGTCATTATCGTCCCCTCCCCATGTCTCAGTCATTATTGTCCCCTCCCCATGTCTCAGTCATTATTGTCCCCTCCCCATGTCTCAGTCATTATTGTCCCCTCCCCGTGTCTCAGCCATTATTGTCCCCTCCACATGTCACAGTCATTATCGTCCCCTCCGCATGTTGCAGTCATTATCGTCCCCTCCCAGGGGCGAACTGACAACTCATGGGGCCCCCCGGGCAGTAGGGGATCATGGGGCCCCTGTGTCCTTGCCCAAACTCAAAAAAGCCTATGAAAAAGGTACCAGGGGCAACTCATGGGGCCCCCTACTGACCCCGGGCCCTCGGGCAGTGCCCGAGTTTCCAAATGGTCAGTCCGCCCCTTTCCCCTCCTCATGTCACAGTCATTATTGCCCCCTCCCCATGTCGCGGTCATTATTGTCCCCTCCGTGTGTTGCAGTCATTATTGTCCCCTCCGTGTGTTGCAGTCATTATTGTCCCCTCCCCATGTCTCAGTCATTATTGTCCCCTCCGTGTGTTGCAGTCATTATTGTCCCCTCCGTGTGTTGCAGTCATTATTGTCCCCTCCCCATATCTCAGTCATTATTGTCCCCTCCATGTGTTGCAGTCATTATTGTCCCCTCCGCATGTTGCAGTCACTATGGTCCCCTCCCCATGTCTCAGTCATTATTGTCCCCTCCATGTGTCGCAGTTATTATAGTCCCTTTATATATATGTCATTTTTGTCCCCTCCGCATGTCTCAGTCATTATTGTCATCCCGGCTTCTCATCTCTGGAATTTTTAATCATAGGATTTGTAGATAAAACTTTAAATTTTCTTCTCTAAAGTGTGACGCGGGGGGCGGGGCCAGACAACAGAACTGGAAAATAAAGTCTATTCTGAGAAGTCGGAGGAGGAAATTGATGGTTGTCACATTGTAGCTGTTTTTAGTGTCGGGAAGTTGTGGAGACATTGTAAAGGTGATAATGGCTGGAATTAGAATTCTGTATAAGGTGACACTTCCATTCACCTGTCACCGCTGAGTCCATGGACAGGGATGGGGGGGGGGGTGACAGTCACCAGCACAACTGACTGGGAGAAATATGTGACAGTACATTAAAGGAAAACTCTACGTCATCCCATTTCCTACAATTACCCAATTGTAAGATGCCAGTTCATCCTCTCCGTGTCACCTTAGAGTCCAAGGACGGTGATAGGGTTAGGGGGGTTCACAAGGAAAACTCTACATATCATCCCATTTCCTACAATTACCCAATTGTAAGATGCCAGTTCATCCTCACCGTGTCACCTCAGGGTCCCAGGACAGGGACGGGGCCGGGGGGGGGGTCACAAGGAAAACTTCACTTGTCATCCCATTTCCTACAATTACCCAATTGTAAGATGCCAGTTCATCCTCTCTGTCTGTGTCATCTCAGGATCCAAGGATGGGGATGGGGGGGGGTCACAAGGAAAACTTTACTTGTCATCCTATTTCCTACAATTACCCAAATGTAAGATGCCAGTTCATCCTCACCGTGTCACCTCAGGGTCCCAGGACAGGGCCGGGGCCGGGGGGGTCACAAGGAAACATTACTTGTCATCCCATTTCCTACAATGACACAATTTTGGGATTGTGCTTTGTCTTCTCTGTGTCACCTCTGCTAGAAGTCTTCAAATTTACATTAAAGTGGAGCTCTAGGGAAAAATAAAAATGCCACATATGATGTCGTCTGTTGGTAGCATTAACACAGCATTTTTGTATTTTTATTACACAATAAGCAGTACAATGCATTGTTTCACTAACCTCCAGCTGTGCAAACACTCACTGACAGAGGACAATCACAACCTGTACACACTAGAGTGGAAATTCTTCCTATAGAACATTGCAAACGTCAGACAGAATCCCGACTGAGGTATTTTCACTAACAGAAATGTAACTGGTGAGGAACACAGAAACTGACGATACTGGAGAAGCAGTAACTCCCAGAAACCTCCCGACAGACGGCATTCCCAATCCATCTCAGGGTCACATGCCCCCATATTGTGCTTTTCTGTGGAGGGAGTGGGTACCACCCAGGCCAATCACTGTTCAGAAATGGACTGTACTTTGGGCACAGAGAAGATAAGGATTCGTAATGGTGGGGTTCAACATAAAGGCTCCCAGTGTAGGAGTAGGTAAGTATGAGGCAGAATAGGGGTTTGGTGAGTATTGGGAATCAGTTTGGAAGTTTAATGAGTGTTGGGGATCGGTTTGGGGGTTTGGTGAGTGTCGGGCTTAGAGGTTCAATGCTGGAAGACAGGGAGTGTTGGGGATCAGTTTGCAGGTTTGGTGAATGTTGGGTTTAGGAGTTTTCTGTTGGAGTATGGGGAGTGTTAGGGATCAGTTTGAGGGTCACTAAGTGTTAAGAGTCTGTTCGGAAGTTCACTGTGTGTTTAGGATCAGTCTGGGGACTCGCTGAGTGTTCAGCTTAGGTTTTCTGTGCTGGAGGATGGATAGGTTTGGGGATCAGTTTGGAGGTTTGCTGAGTGTGGGGCTAAGGAGTTCTGTGTTGGAGGATAGGTAGTGTTGGGGATCAGTTTGGGGGTTCACTGAGTGTTGCTCTTAGGGGTTCCTAGTTGAAGGATGGGGAGTATTAGAGATCAGTTTCGGTGTTTGCTGAGTGCTGAGACCAATTTGAGATATTGTTGGGTGTTGTGGATCAGTTTGGAAGCTTGCTGAGTGTTGGGGCTTGGTTTGGAGGCGTTGTATTGAGATTAAGGGTTCCATGTTGGAGGATAAGTAGTGTTGGGGATCAATTTGTATGCTTGCTGAGTGTTGGGGCTTGGTTTGGAGGCGTTGTGTTGAGCTTAAGGGTTCCATGTTGGAGGATAAGTAGTGTTGGGGATCAATTTGGGAGTTTGTTAAGTGTTGATCTTAGGGGTTCCCATGTTGGAGGACAGGGAGTGTTGGGGAACAGTTTGAGGACTCGATAAGTGTTGGACTCAGGAGTTATGTGTTGAAGGATGGGGAGCTTTGGTAATCAGTTTGAGGGCTCACTGAGTGTTGGGCTTTGGTGCTCTGTGTTGGTAGGATGTTGAGTGTTGGTGATCAGTTTGGACGCTCACTTAGTGTTGGACTCAGAGATTCTGTGTTAGAGGGTAGGGAGTGCAAGGCAGACAGTTTGAGGGCTTGCTAAGCTTTGGATTTAGGGATGATGGGGAGCTTTGGGGATCAGTTTGGAGGTTCACCACGTGTTGAGCTTAGGGGTTCTGTGTTGGAGGAAATAGAGTGTAGGGAGTTTGGGGATTCCCTTTTGGGCGGGGCCTACAGCGCCCAGTACAGAGGGATACCTTTGGCTTGTCAATGAGCTCAACAATGCCCGGGACCAAGTGGGGCTGCGTTCATGTGAAGTCAACATTATGATGGCACCCAAACTTACAGACGACCTGTGCAGTAGTAAAAATTATCCTCTGTGAAGCATGCTGTTTCGTGTCGCTACATATCTTATCTGTGAACTGTTGCATTTAGGAGGGACACCGCTCAGACTATGTCCTCTCCACCCATCCAGCATACCTCATTCCCAGTGGCAGAATGGGGTCCTGCCATGCACTAGTGCAGATCTCATGCATACTTTTTAACTTCTGCTCTCCTGTACCATGTGTCTAGACCAGCAATGGGCAAACTACGGCCTGCGGGCCGTATACGGCCCGGCGGACCTTTTAATCCGGCCCGCGGAGCGTGATACTGTCAGGATGGCTGTCAGGATGTGTGTAGGCGGGGCAGCGTGACAAACGTGAGGGGAGCTAGGCTCCTCTCACAGTCCGCCCTGAAGACCGGAACGGCGCAGGAACACGGCGAGAGGAACGCGCGGAGCAAAGGTAAGTAAATTGACACAGGGGGGACTTGGGGACTTAATATGGGGGATGAATTAATATGGGGAATGAATTACTATAGGGGGGGATGAATTACTATATGGGGGATGAATTACTATATGGGGGATAAATTACTATATGGGGGATTAATTACTATGGGGGATGAATTACTATATGGGGGATTAATTACTATGTGGGATGAATTACTATGGGGGATGAATTACTATATGGGGGATGAATTACTATGGGGGATGAATTACTATGGGGGATGAATTACTATGGGGGATGAATTACTATGGGGGATGAATTACTATATGGGGGATGAATTACTATGGGGGATGAATTACTATATGGGGGATGAATTTCTATGGGGGATGAATTACTATGGGGGATTAATTACTATGGGGGATGAATTACTATGGGGAATGAATTACTATATGGGGGATTAATTACTATGCTTACTATGGGGGAATATTACTATACTTACTATGGATGACACATACACATCATTCATCTACTCTTGGTCCGGCCCCCGGGTCCAATATATGAACCCATTGCGGCCCTCAAGTCAAAAAGTTTGCCCACCCCTGGTCTAGACCATGGGTCTCCGTAATGTGGGTTCAATCCTGGTCCTGAACTGGTCGCTGGGAAGGGGTGTCAGAGCATTGATCCCCCTCAAGGACCCATCCCCACGCCAGGCACCACGCTTCATGACAGGCTGCTGAACACCTTCCCACCAGTCCTTGATTACCCCTGGCAACTACTTCCTTCCTCCACTCCTCTTGCCAAGTCAACTCTTTGTAGTGGACTTGTTTCATACCCCGTATGTGGTATACAGGCCCTGTTCTTTCATACACCAGCAACTATCATGCACACCTTTAGAGTAACTTCAGACCAGGCTTTGAACAGTTTAAGAACATTTACTGGAAACATTTTGTGGCAGAATAAATACCAAACATAGCATAGTCCAGGCCCTAAGCTGATTAAAGGAGGTGGCTGCCCAGGCATACCTTAACAGGTGTTAGTCCATTACTGGTTATCTCCAATGGCTGTCCTCTGAAACTCTGATGTCTTGTGGGGACTACATGCTGGTTTCCAAACCTTTCTCCAGGCTCCCGGTCTCAGACTCCAAACTGCTCCTCAGGCTCTGGGCTCTCTTTCAACCAAACCTTCCCCCTATTTATATATATTACAGGGTGGAAGGCAAGCCCTAGAAAAAGCCTAGGAACCGATTAACCCTGTCCCCAGCCTCGGCAGGCCAACTAGCTTTACTACATATACAACTCCCTGTAGGTACCTGCCTACAAGTTTTCCTCCTTACAGAATACAATATCTCAGTGGATAATATTCCACTGAATGTGTGGATGGAGGAATCATTTAATTTTTTCCATTTAACCCACTGGTTGAATGAAAAAAACTGACTCATGTATGGGCTGCTTTAGGATTCAATCTTCTCAGCAGTTTTCTGGTAGTTAGCATACACATACCGTCTTGTACTTGATTCCACATGAACGGTAGCAGACTGAAACCCAGGGAAGATTGCAAGCTCCTGTGCACACTGTCCAATCTTTGATGAACCACCACAGCAGACAGAGCTCCAAAAGAGACCTCCGATGGGAGATTTTCCCACGTCTGCCTCACATGACCCCCGTGCCGGTCATGGACACCCGTCTGCATCGCCTCTCCGGCGATCGCTCAGCCGAATCACATTACTATGACGAGGAACAGAGAAAAGTTAACGATTAATTAGCTGCTAATTAAAGAAATGCCCCATTAACCCCCAATAATTTCTCACTGGAATTCTCCACAAGCAAAAACATTGTCCCAGCTGGGCGCAGTGTGTGCGTCTTCATATACGCGATATTCCCAGATCATGGGGAGGGCGGAGGAAGGGGGATTATATCATTATTAGGGATTTGCTCTGCTATGGTATAATTACATATTTATAACAAGGTGGCCACATCATTATATAACACATCCAATTAGAGTCAATGATACACATTGTACATATTTGCTGATGTAATTACAAAACATTTTATATCATTATATGTAATTATTATGTCATATTATTATATCAGATTCTGCCAGCATATTATTCATATTATACTGATAACAAGACAATTATCGTTATATTGTGACAGCTTCAGATATAATGAAGCTCCATTTACACCTCCTCGTGTTATGCAATGTTCTTTTCCTCTAAGGTCAGTCAGGGCCCATTCACACCAGTTGGCGTGCATTAGGATATGCATAACACGCACGTGCTGGTGTGCATTGCGCATGTGCACTGTGATGCATTCTTACAATGGATTGACCTTCTTTTTTCTCTTATTTTAATTCATTTAACACTTTTTTTAAGGAAGAATTCCAGGTGTGGACACTTTTAGGTAGTTTACAGTGGTCCAGCTTGGACTGATGTAACTATTCATATTCCATTTAAAAAAACACAAAGAAAAGGGGAGGGCGCACCAGCCTAACGCATTATTTTCAAAACTTTATTTAAAGGAAAGTAACTAAGTCTACCTACAGACGTCAATCTTGACAAAGGCATATGAGAGTATCGATCGGTTCATCCACTCCACTTACTCATGGCCTTGGGAGGACATCTTCTAAGATTCTAATCGCTTACGCGCTTCGAGGACTGTAACCTCTTCTTCAGAGCCAAAACGTTTTGAATCCTTAAAGCGGAGCTCCATCCAAAAGGGGAAATTAAGGACTGCTCCCCTACTCCCTATTAACCACTTCCCATCCAGCCCATGTATATAAATGGTCGGACGGTGGCGGTGCAGGGTCGGGTGGCCGTTTATAAACGGCCTCCCCGCACCCTGCTTGTGCGCGCTCCCTGGGAGTGCGCAGCACCGCGATCCGGTGCCCGCTGTGTCCTCCGGACACAGTGGAACACAGATCATCGGTAGGGACCTCTGTACGAGGTCCCGATCATGTGATCACTGAATGGTCAATCAGTGATCACATGAATAGTAGTAAGCAAGATGTCACTTCTGACATCATTGCTTACTACATGTGAAATCTGTGAATGATCACAGAGATCACATGGTACAAGGCTAGTCACAACAATCACAGTTCTCACAGTATTTCTCAATGGCTGCAAGAATGCAGCCAGAGAGAAGGAGAAATGATTGCTTTTACAGCCTTTATGGGTGTAAAACAGCAATGGGCAAACTACGGCCCGCGGGTCGTATACGGCCCGGCGAACCTTTTAATCCGGCCCGCGGAGCTAGGCTCCCGCTAGGCTCCTCTCACAGTCCGCCCTGAAGACCGGTGTAGCATGAAAATCTGTCTCCTATGAGGATCTGTCCCCCTCGACGTATCTGCGCATGTGCCGGAGATTGCCGATCGGCTGCTAATGCCTGAAACTGGCACATGTGCAGATACGTCGAGGGGGACAGATCCTCATAGGAGACAGATTTTCATGCTACACCGGAACGGCGCGGGAACACGGCGAGAGGAACGCGTGGAGCAAAGGTAAGTGAATTGACACAGGGGGGACTTGGGGACTTAATATGGGGAATGAATTAATATGGGGAATGAATTACTATAGGGGGGATGAATTACTATATGGGGGATGAATTACTATGGGGGGATGAATTACTATGGGGGATGAATTACTATATGGGGGATGAATTACTATATGGGGGATGAATTACTATAGGGGGATGAATTACTATGGGGGATGAATTACTATATGGGGGATGAATTATTATATGGGGGATGAATTACTATGGGGGATGAATTACTATGGGGGATGAGTTACTATAGGGGGGATGAATTACTATAGGGGGGATGAATTACTATGGGGCATGAATTACTATATGGGGGATGAATTACTATGGGGGATGAATTACTATATGGGGGATGAATTACTATATGGGGGATGAATTACTATATGGGGGATTAATTACTATGCTTACTATAGGGGAATATTACTATACTTACTATGGATGACACATACACATCATTCATCTACTCTTGGTCCGGCCCCCAGGTCCAATATATGAACCCATTGCGGCCCTCAAGTCAAAAAGTTTGCCCACCCCTGGTGTAAAAGCAATCAGTGTAAAAAAAAAAAAAAATCTTCATCACCCCCCACAAGTAGTACAGTGTCACCATGGTGACACTGTACTGCTAGGGTGACCGTATGTAAAAAAAAACAACAAAAAAACATAAATCATAATATAAAAAAAATAAAATAAAAATGTAAAAACAAATTGAAAAAATTATAACTTTTGGTTATAAACTAATTTGGGTTATTGAGAGGACATCTTCTAAGATTCTAATGGCTTACGCGCTTCGAGGACTGTACCCTCTTCTTCAGTGCCAAAACTTTTTGAATCCTTAACATTTTCTTTTATATACAACAATGGCAACAGCATTGGGTTTCTTTGCTCCTCCTACTCTCGGGGTGAGACTAATCCCCTTCAATATCTCAAAATTTATGTGGCTCGTAAAACACACATTTGTACACATTTAGCCCATATGCTTTATTATTATTATTATTATTATACAGGATTTATAGCGCCAACAGTTTGCTCAGCACTTTACAATATAACGGGAGACAATACAGCAACAATACAGTTCAATACAAGAGGGATAGGAGGGCCTGATCCTGGGAGCTTACAATCTAAGAGGGAGGGGCTAGTGGTACAAAAGGTAATAACTGTCTGTTGGATGGACTGGAAGGAGGAGTAGGAGTAGATTCCGTTATTAGCTGAGGGCAGGATAGGCTTCCCTGAAGAGAGAGGTTTTCAGAGATCGCCTAAAAGTGGAGATAGATAGTCAGATAGATTGGCGTAGAGAGTTCCAGAGCTTACAATCTAAGAGGGAGGGGATATGAACCATTTTGAGATATTGGAGGGGATTGGACCCACCCCGGAAGTATGCGGAGCACAGGAATCATCAATATTTCTGGCCAATTTCATCACAAAAGATCTTATAGCAAACCCCTTACCACCCAGCCCGGGCATCCTTTTTATGGGCTTTTACGCACAGGGGGGTGGGAACATCTGCCCAATCACATGACCTCTGTGATTACCTGCCATAGTGATCATGTGCAGGGCTGGAGCTAGACTATTTTGCCCCCTAGGCAAGACCAGCTACTTGCGCCCACAAAAAAAAAATAAATACAATTATTTAAAAACAGTAGAAAATATTAAATTAACAAAACATGAAACTGGTAAATTTCTTTTCTTTGCAAAAATAAGTGCCGTAAGATGCCACCATCACCAATGGATCCCAGGCTGGAATTCCCCAGGCAATGGGGGGAGGTAAAATGCTGTGACAGCAGGTACTGAACTGAGTGATCCCACACGGTGACAGATCTGACACAACCCTGACACAGATCAGAAGGCACTAGAAGAGCAGGATGTGGAATTGTGATGATGTCACTCACTGACACATTGCACATGTGATGGATGGCCAGCTGGCCGGCTGGCTGGGTCATACTCACACAGACATGAGACATCAGAGTCAAACATTACCTACCTCCACAGGCGCAGCTTCACCTCCGCTGATGATTTGGAAGCGAAGGGCAGGAACTCCACAGTGATCAGCAGCCACCAGCCAGCTTGCAGTAGGGGACTGAGTCTGAGAGGAACACTGGAAGGAGCATCAGCTCAGCTGCTACACTGGCCCCAGATACCCAGCATCTTTCTCTGTCCTTTCTTCCTCCAATCTTCCGCCCCTTCCCTCAGCTGAAGGATCTATCATGATGTGGCAGCGTCCCACACAGAGAGAGTGCCAACCTGTGCCATGCCCAGGTGCCCCAGGTGACAGTGCGCCCTAGGCAGCCACCTAGTTTGCCTAGTGGAAGCCCTGATAACATGATCAGGAACTAGTCCTACTGGCTCCCAATCATTCCCAATCCCACTTGCTCATTGAGCTCGCTCTCAGCACAGAAACCTCAGCCACCCATTGATGCATATGTGCAGAGTGTGGATGATAAAGCCCACCCTCTTTGTCACTGTGCATTACATGAGCAGCACGATGTTAAACTGGCCACACATTATACAATCTGAGTGCAATCTCCTTTACACCTACCATCAACTAGGAGCTGCAAGAGCCTGTGTGACTGGATACAAATTGATTGGAATGTTAAGGTTTTTATCTCCATATTAAATAGTTTTTGTACACCCTAAATGAGGATGTACAGAGAATGTTAAATCAGATTGCAACGTGTATATCCAGCTTTAGCGGAATGAGTTTCAATGACTCCAAGTTGCCCATTGACAGATGCCTCATGAGTGTTGCCAAGAACGGAGAGATCTGGTTTTCTTCTGAACACCCAATGACCTATCAGCCAGAGTCACTTGATGGTTGAAGGATCTAAATGATTGATGAGAAGTCCAGGCTGGTCCTCCTTTTTCCATCATAATGATCTTTATGAAAGAAGAACAAAGTTTGAACAAGTGAAAAACAGAAAACAGATATAAATCAAAATGGTGAGGCTAACGATGCAAGAGAAACAATACAAGCGCTCTTCAAATTATCAGTAAGAGTAAAGGAGAAGTCCAACACAATCCCAGATTACTGCAGAATGTTGTTGCATGATAAAGTCGATTCGAGAGTGGAATAGACTCCATCAAGAGTTGGTTGTGGCCAACTCAGTGGATTGCTGTAGGAAAGTCCTGGATTCTTTCTTGGATACACAGAATATAACTGGATATAACATTTATAGGTAAAGTTGATCCAGGGAATATCCGATTGCCTCTCGAGGGATCAGGAAGGAATTTTTTCCCCTGCAGGAGCAAACTGGATCGTGCTTTGCTGGGGGGTTTTTGCCTTCCTTTGGATCAACTGTTGGGTATACAGTGGGGATCGAAAGTTTGGGCACCCCAGCTAAAAATTTGTATTAATGTGCATAAAGAAGCCAAGGAAAGATGGAAAAATCTCCAAAAGGCATCAAATTACAGATTAGACATTCTTATAATATGTCAACAAAAGTTAGATTTTATTTCCATCATTTACACTTTCAAAATAACAGAAAACAAAAAAATGGCGTCTGCAAAAGTTTGGGCACCCTGCAGAGTTAATATCTTGTACTGCCCCCTTTGGCAAGTATCACAGCTTGTAAACGCTTTTTGTAGCCAGCCAAGAGTCTTTCAATTCCTGTTTGAGGTATCTTTGCCCATTCTTCCTTACAAAAGTCTTCCAGTTCTTTGAGATTTCTGGGCTGTCTGTCACGCACTGCTCTTTTAAAGTCTATCCATATATTTTCAATTATGTTGAGGTCAGGAGATTGTGAAGGCCATGGCAAAACCTTCAGTTTACACCTCTTGATCTAATCCCCCGTGGATTTCGAGGTGTGTTTAGGATCATTATCCATTTGTAGAAGCCATCCTCTCTTTCACTTCAGCTTTTTCACAGATGGCATCAAGTTACCATCCAAAATTTGCTGAAATTGTATTGAATCCATTTTTCCTTCTACTCGTGAGATGTTCCCTGTGCCACTGGCTGCAACACAACCCCAAAGCATGATTGATCCAACCCCATGCTTAACAGTTGGACAGAGGTTCTTTTCATTAAATTCTGTGCCCCTTCTTCTCCAAACGTACCTTTGCTCATTCCGGACAAAAAGTTCCATTTTAACCTCATCGGTCCACAGAACTTGTTTCCAAAATGCATCAGGCTTGTCTATATGTTCATTTGCAAAGTTCAAACGATGATTTTTGTGGTGAGGACGTAGAAGAGGTTTTCTTCTGATGACTCTTCCATGAAGACCATATTTGTACAAGTATCTCTTTATAGTGGAATAGTGTACCACAACTCCAGTGTCTGCCAGATCTTTCTGGAGGGATCGTGCAGTCAAACGTGGGTTTTGAATTGTTTTTCTCACAATCCTGTGAGCTGTTCTGTCTGATATTTTTCTTGGTCTTCCAGATCTTGCTTTAACTTCCACTGTTCCTGATGACTGCCATTTCTTAATTACATTCCGAACATAGGATATTGACATCTGAAAATGCTTTGTTATCTTCTTATAGCCTTCTCCAGGTTTGTGAGCGTCAACTATTTTCAGTTTCAGTTTTCTAGACAACTGCTTAGAAGAACCCATGGTGCTGTTTGTTGGGGCAAGGTCAGATGAATCTGGGCATTTAAAACCTTTGAGATTGACATCACCTGGTCTTCCCAGACGATGATTGAGAACAATCCATGACACTGGCAGGTCTCAGCTTGGCAAAGGGGGCAGTGCATGCTATAAATTCTGCAGGGTGCCCAAACTTTTGCAGACGCCATTTTTTTGTTTTCTGTTATTTTGAAAGTGTAAATGATGGAAATAAAATCTAACTTTTATTGAAATATTATAAGAATGTCTAATCTGTAATTTGATGCCTTTTGGAGATTTTTCCATCTTTCCTTGGCTTCTTTATGCACATTAATACAAATTTTTAGCTGGGGTGCCCAAACTTTCGATCTCCACTGTAGGATTATAACTTTTTTTTTTTTAAATGGTTGGACTGGATGGACTTTTGTCTTTTTTCAGCCAGACTAATTATGTAACTATGAGACGTAACGCGTAGGGTGGAGCCTATTTTGATCCTTGTCCAGAGCAGAGTCTCATATCCCTTGTCCAACTGTGTATTTGGAGCCACCGGCGGAAGATATAACAGAGAGCAGTGAGCCATGGGTCTACCCCACTATTACATGGGTCTACCCTACTCTGAGACAGTGGAGGGATAATTGTTGTATGCTCTGTGAGTGTCAGAATTTTAAACAAAGCCATTTAAAGGATAATTCCACTTTAGTGGGAAAAAAAAAATAGCAAATACGAAAAAAACAATATAACGTATACAATTGCGACTCAAGTCCTATTGCAGTTGGATGTTATTAAAAATTACCTTTCCCTTTCAATCTGCGGCTCTGTAATTTTCCGTAAAATGCAATGCAATAGCTACCTGGAGGCGTTCGGTACACAGATGGAATACAGAATGCCCCCTGAAAATGTCATTGTATCTAAGTAGTCTCTACTTAGATACAAATCAGATTTTTGGCATCCCTTGCAACTAAAATGTCATTTTTACTCCCAAAAGAAAAGCACATCGAAGGGGATGCAGACCCTGCCACTTTCCTCATAAGAACCCTGAGCTAAGAGGGTGGCACATCTATATACAATGACAATACAATTAAATACAAGATATACACACAATGAAGGTGGTCTGTGCAGGCCTTATTTTTTTTTTTTTTGCACATTCAGTACCAGTAGGATGTCTAGTGTGTGGCTGGGGATGCGCAGCAGTTATCTTTCCTAATGACCACGATGACCGAGGATTCTATTTATGACTAGAGAGGGAGTGTAATAGTGAGGGGCATTCGGCCATCCAAACCAGATCTTTCCACAGGGGGTGCAATAGTGAGGGGCATTCGGCCATCCACACCAGATCTTTCCACAGGGAGTGTAATAGTGAGGGGCATTCGACCGTACACACCAGATCTTTCCACGGGGAGTGTAATAGTGAGGGGCATTCAACCATCCACACCAGATCTTTCCACAGGGAGTGTAATAGTGAGGGGCATTCGGCCATCCACACCAGATCTTTCCACAGGGAGTGTAATAGTGAGGGGCATTCAACCATCCACACCAGATCTTTCCACAGGGAGTGTAATAGTGAGGGGCATTCGGCCATCCAAACCAGATCTTTCCACAGGGAGTGTAATAGTGAGGGGCATTCAACCATCCACACCAGATCTTTCCACAGGGAGTGCAATAGTAGAGGCATTCGACCATCCACACCAGATCTTTCCACAGGGAGTGTAATAGTGAGGGACATTTGACCATCCACACCAGATCTTTCCACAGGGAGTGTAATAGTGAGGGGCATTCAACCATCCACACCAGATCTTTCCACAGGGAGTGCAATAGTAGAGGCATTCGACCATCCACACCAGATCTTTCCACAGGGAGTGTAATAGTGAGGGACATTTGACCATCCACACCAGATCTTTCCACAGGGAGTGTAATAGTGAGGGGCATTCATCCATCCACACCAGATCTTTCCACAGGGAGTGTAATAGTGAGGGGCATTCGGCCATCCACACCAGATCTTTCCACAGGGAGTGTAATAGTGAGGGGCATTCGGCCATACACACCAGATCTTTCCACAGGGAGTGTAATAGTAGGGGCATTCGACCATCCACACCAGATCTTTCCACATTCTTGAGGGCTACCTTAATGTACTTATGTTGAGCTTTCCAAGTGCAGAGCAGATTTTACTATTCCTATCCATAGGCTTGTAGTAGAAGGTCGGGAGATAGCCAGTGCTGTGCAAGAGCTTTCCTGGCCAAATATAGGGTTTTGGTAACTGCTGTCTCTAGATAAGGCCATTGGAAGGAAGTTCCAAGATTCCCAGGAGTCCCATCTTAGGATTGGGTAGACAATGAAGTTGGAATGCATTATTAAAAATATTAAATACCTTTTTCTAGTATTAGGTAATTTTTTGGCATTCCCATAATGTGTATGAGATTTCCTTGTCCTGTTAGCTGAGCCCAACCCCATTCACCGCTCACAGGCCAGCCTGCAGCCTGAATACTTCTTGATTACCTGTAAGCAGCCAGGAGGCCCTGGAATTCTCTCTTTCTCCACTGCAATCCAAGATATGAGGGGCGTTCCAAGTCAAACCGGGACTTTTGAGTTTGTATAATAAAAGAACAGATTTCAAGGAGTGGAAACTGCATTTATTTTTCAACATCCTCCCCTGCTACATTAATACACTTATCCCAGCTTTTAACTAATGCCTGGAAAGCTTCAGCATAGAAAGATTTGTCAGTACGCCTGAACCACCCTGGGACAGCCGGCTTCACTTCGTCATCATTGTGTTCACCGTTCCCACAGAAAGAATCATCTCTTGTGCAATTTCACAACAGGTTATGCATTGATTATCCAGGATCAGGCGTTCCGCACGTTGAATGTTCACAGGAATGACTGCTGTGGGCTGAGAACCACCCACTGCTGGGATCGTCACTGATGGACGTATGGCCGTCTTTGAAACGTTTACATCATTCTTACCGAGATATCTCATTACTGTACTGTGCTTGAAGTCTTCTGTAGATATCCGCGGGTTTTACGCCTTCGTTCACAAGAAACATAATCACCGCACGCTGTTCCATGCCGCCCTGACACTGTTGTATGCCATCTTGATATTGGACTGACCACCGACATGTGCGCCGTCTATCAGTAATAGGACACACTTACTACTGTGTGTAATACCGCCACGCTAGCATACTTTTTTATACCTGTAAAATTAAAAGCCCCGGTTTGAATACAAAAGCAAGGCCGCACACCAAAGGCATTCAACTCCAGCCAATGTTTATTGTAATGACAGCACAACCCCAAGACCCAATCAAGAGAATAGCGCTGCTCCACAACCTCACTGCAACCAGCTGCACGGATGAATTAATAGGAGTTGCTCTGAGGCTTTCTGTTCATTCACAAACTGAAGAATAGTAAAGACAGTTTACTATGCTTCAATGATAAATAGACACAGTGAGTGATCGGTACCGATCGCTCACTGTGTTAATTCAGGAAAGAAAGGGCCCAGTAAATATGACATATTTACGCCCCCCCCCCACCCCCGCTTTCCATCCTGAAACAATCCCATGTGTCCTGCTGGCAGGGGAGGAGAGGAGGAAAGCTGCCAGTGCTACAGGGGAGGGGGACACACAAGGGGGTCTTTTAGCGCTGCGGGGGAGGGGAAGCTGACAAGGAAGAAGGGGCAGCTGGACAGTAGGGTGGTGATCAAAGCAGTGGGGGCGCAGGTTCTAGCACTGATTCCCCTGCAAGGGGATCCAGAAGTGAAAGCAATAGGGTAGAACAGCTGCCCCTCTTGCTCGGCAGGTGCACAGGCCCCCTTTTTGAACCGATGGGGCCCGCGTCCAGTACAAAAGGGCTGTACTGCCTTATCAGCACTGAGTATAGTTGAAAAACCATAAGTCTCATGGACAAGGACATAGACACCAGGGGGATTCCATGAAGCACCTCTAGTTGGTCTTCGTCCATAAGTGGACCTAGAACTCATTTTTCTTTACTTGCCACTGGCAAAGGGTTGTAACAGCTAGCAGGTCCTCAGTCTTTAGTTTGGCAGCAAGGTTGGAGATATCTGCTACTGTCCCCCCAACATTGATCAGACACTCATTGATAACCTAATTTATTATCATTATACAGGATTTATATCGCGCCAACAGTTTGCTCAGCGCTTTACAATATAACGGGAGACAATACAGCAACAATACAGTTCAATACAAGAGGGATAGGAGGGCCCTGGAGCTGGAGCTTACAATCTAAAAGGAAGGTTGCTGGTGGTACAAGGTAATAACTGTGGGGGATGGACTGGTAGAAGGAATAGAGGATTCTGTTATTTGCTGAAGACAGGATAGGCTTCAATGAAGAGATCAGTTTTCAGAGATCGCCTAAAAGTGGGCAGTGTAGGCGATAGTCTGATAGATTGGGGTAGAGAGTTCCAAAAGATGGAGAAGTCCTGGAGACGAGCATGGGAGGAAGAGACAAGGGAGCTAGAGAGCAGGAGGTTGTGGGAGGACGGTTTGGGAGATATTTGGAGACAAGATTGGTGATGTAATTTGGAGCAGAGTTATAAATGGTTTTATATGTGATTGTTAATGTTTTGAATTTTATTCATTGGGCAATGGGAAGCCAGTGGAAGGATTGGCAGAGAGGGATGGAGGACACTGAGTGGAGGCCAGTGGAGGGATTGGCAGAGAGGGGTGGAGGACACTGAGTGGAGACCAGTGGAGGGGTTGGCAGAGAGGGATGGAGGACACTGAATGGAGGCCAGTGGAGGGATTGGCAGAGAGGGATGGCAGATATGGAACAGTTAGTAAGGTGGAGGAGTCTGGTAGCAGCATTCATGATAGACTGAAGGGGGGATAGCCTGCGATGAGGTCGGCCAATGAGGAGGGAGTTACAATAGTCAAGGTGAGAGATAACCAGGGAGTGAATAAGTTGCTTAGTAGTTTCCGAGGTTAAGAATGGATGTATCTTGGAGATGCTGCAGAGGTGAAGTCTACAAGGTTTGGACAGTGATTGGATTTGGGGCTGGAAGGACAGATGGGAGTCTAGGATTACACCTAATACCCTGGCATGAGGGGAGGGACTGATGGTTGTATTATTGATCTTGATGGAGAAGTCAGGGGAGGGGGCACTTGCTGGAGGGAATAGTATGAACTCAGTTTTAGAAAGATTGAGTTTGAGAAAGTGGAGTGACATCCATGCCGATATGTCACTTAGTAGGTTAGTAATGCGAGAGGAGACTGAAGGGGTGAGAGGTAGAAAGATGGATTTGTGTGTCATCAGCTTAAAGATTGTACTTAAAGCCGTGTGAGTTTATCAAGTGACCAAGGGAGGAGATGTAGATGGAGAAGAGAAGGGGTCCAAGGACAGAACCTTGAGGGACCACTACAGAAAGAGGGAGTGGAGAGGAGGAGTTATCGGTAACACTGAAGGAGCCCTGAGATAGGTAGGAGGAGAACCAGGAGAGATCAGAGCCTTGGAATTTAGTGCTTATTACTTATTTATTGTGACGTATTAGTGACTAATATGTGAACCCTTTTGTCTATTTGACTATTGTCCAAACTTTGGTGCATTTCTGTAAAAATGTTCTTCCACCTGTAGATGGAGAAAGTCTGGAATGATTAAAGGGTCAGAGGTCAATGGCTTATCCATCACATGAGGGATCTCAGGAGGACAGACAAGTGTCAGGAGTGACAATACACAACCCAGAAGACAACAGAGGCCATCTGGACAGGAGGAGGGGGGGTGTTTGGGGTCCCCTGACAATTGTCTAGCAAATTATCAGGCAATTAATGAGAGTAAATGAAAGTGCAGGAAGGTTGGGGGTCTATCATGGTACTCTTTGCCGCCCCAGGGGGATATATTGTGGGGGATGGGTGACATATTTTCAACAGGCTCTAACCCAAACACAATCCACCAAGTGACAACCTGATGTGTTATTTACTAATCAGTTCTCTCTCCAGGGAGACTCCACCATTGTTTGTTGTGATTGTATAGCTGGGACCTCCCAGAAGCCACAGGATGGAATCTATACTGGGTTCAATGACAAGGACATACCAGTGTCGAGGACTGTGAAAAGTGGCCAACCTACATACTGTGATACATGCATGTAAAGTTTACATCAGCCTTTCTCTTAATTATTATTATTATACATGATTTACATAGCACCCACAGTTTGCTCAGCGCTGAAAAAAATAAAGCGTAACAATACAGCAACAATACAGTTCAATACAAGAGGGTTAGGAGGGCCCTGATCCTGGGAGCTTACAATCTAAGAGGAAGGAGCTGGTGGTACAAAAGGTAATACCTGTGGGGGATGGACTGGTAGGAGGACTACAAGATTCCATTATTAGCTGAGGGCAGGATAGGCTTCCCTGAAGAGATAGGTTTTCAGAGATCGCCTAAAAGTGGGCAGAGTAGGCGATAGTCTGATAGATTGGGGTAGAGAGTTCCAGAGGATGGGGGATGCTCTGGAGAAGTCCTGGAGATGAGCATGGGAGGAAGAAACAAGGGAGCTAGAGAGCAGGAGATCGTGGGAGGAGTGGAGAGGACGGTTTGGAAGATATTAGACAAGATTGGTGATGTAATTTGGGGCAGAGTTATAAATGGTTATATATGTGATTGTTAATGTTTTGAATTTTATTCGTTGGGCAATGGGAAGCCAGTGGAGGGATTGGCAGAGAGGGATAGAGGACACTGAGTGGAGGGATTGGCAGAGAGGGATGGAGGACACTGAGTGGAGGACAGTGGAGGGATTGGCAGAGAGGGATGGAGGACACTGAGTGGAGGGATTGGCAGAGAGGGATGGAGGACACTGAGTGGAGGGACTGGCAGAGAGGGATGGAGGACACTGAGTGGAGGCCAGTGGAGGGATTGGCAGAGAGGGATGGCAGATATGGAATGGTTAGTAAAGTGGATGAGTCTGGCAGCAGCATTCATGATAGACTGAAGAGGGGATAGCCTGCGATGAGGTCGGCCAATGAGGAGGGAGTTATAATAGTCAAGACGAGATAAAACAAGGGAGGGAATAAGTTTCCTAGTGGTTTCCAAGGTTAGGAACGGGCGTATCTTGGAGATGTTGCGGAGGTGAAGTCTACACGATTTGGACAGTGATTGGATTTGGGGCTGAAAGGACAGATGGGAGTCTAGGATTACACAGAGTACCCTCTTAAAATAACTTTCCAGTCTCAGGGAACCCCTGCTAGCTGTTACAAACCTTCGTCAGTGGCAAGTAAAAAAAATGGGTTTCAGGTCCACTTATGGACGAAGATCAACTAGAAGTGCTGCGTGGAATGCCCCTGGTGTCTATGGCCCAGTCCATGAGACTTACTCTGCAATTACACACAATGCTGATAAAGCAGTAATTAATATATTTACAACTCATGATACATTAGTGTGATGGTCGGTGGGAAGATTGCTCCTCACACTTGTCATTATTGGGAAGAATCTCCCCCTTACAGATATCTAAAAAGATCAATGGTGTCAGTGGGAACTTATCTGAGAGGCAGAAATTGGTCTTTGATCAACGAGCCTCTAGCAACCTCTGGAGAAACCCTAGGTTCAGAAACCCTGGTTTAGATTGTAAGCTTTAGGAGTCAGCTTTTCCATCTGATTGTTTTATGACTCTATTAGTGCTAGATTGTTTTATCCTTTGTTTCTCCAGCAGGCAGGAAAACTGATTGGTTGCTATGGGTTACTGCAGACACCACCACTGGTCTCTGTACCAGCCTACTAAAGTAACAGCTTTTACAGAGTTTAATATTTAGGCTAAAGTTCCATAGTAGCCCCCCAAAGGAACAGGGCACACCTCTACAACATTCAATTCTTCCACAGACCTCTGAATCAACATTCCTACTCTCTTCCCCTCTTCTCTTCTTCTATCCTGTCCCTGTCCTATCTCTCCCTTGCTATCCTCCTTTCCATTCCTTCTCTCCTCTTACCCTCTCCTCTTCTGTCTTTTCTTTCATCCTCCCTTTTCTTGTTTGATCCTCCACTCTCCTCATCTTATCTCCTATGCTGTCATTACCTCTCCTCTCTCCTATCCTCCCCTCACCTCTTATAACCTCTCCTGTCCTCCACTCCTCCCTTCCTCTCCCTTATCTCCTCTCCTCTATCTTCCTTTAACTTCCCTTCTCACCTCTGCTCACCTTTCCTCTCCTCCGTTCTTCCACTCTTTCCTTTTCTATCTTTCCTTCTTCACTCCTCTGTTCACCTTTTTCTCTCCTCCCCTCTCCTCCTCTTTCATCCTCCCTTCCCCTCTAGTCTCTTCACCTTTACTTTTTTCCGTTCTTTCTCTTTCCTCTCCTTATTCCTTTTCTATCCTCTCTTCTCCTCTCATGTGTTCACCTTTCCTCTCCTCCCCTCTCCTTCTCTTTCCTCTTCTATCCTTCCTTCTCCTCTCCTCTGTTCACCTTTCCTCTCCTCCTCTTATATCCTCTCTTCTCCTCTCCTGTGTTCACCTTTCCTCTCCTCCCCTCTCCTCCTCTTTCCTCTTCTATCCTCCCTTCTCCTCTCCTCTGTTCACGTTTCCTTCTTCTCTCCTCTTTCTCTTTCCTCTTCTATCCTCTTCTCTCCTCTGTTCACCTTTCCTCTACTCCCGTTTCTCTTTCCTCTTCTATCCTCCCTTCTCTTCTCTCTGTTTGCCTTTTCTCTTCTCCCCTCTTTCTCTTTACTCTCCTCCCCACTCCTCCTTTATTCTCTTCTACCCTCCCTTCTCTTCTCCTCTGTTCACTTTTCCTCTTTTTCCCACTTACTTTTTCCTCTTCTCCGCTCTGCTGCTGTTTTCTCTTCTATCCTCCCTTCTCCTATCCTTTGTTCACCTTTTCTCTCTTCCCCTATCCTCTTCTGTCCTCCCTTCTCTCCTCTGTTCACCTTTCCTCCTCTTCCCTCTTTCTCTTTCCTCTCCTCCCCTTTCCCCGCTTCCTCTTCTATCCTCCCTTCTCCTATCCTCTGTTCACCTTTCCTCTCCTCCCCTATCCTCTTCTGTCCTCCCTTCTCTCCTCTGTTCACCTTTCCTCTCCTTCCCTCTTTCTCTTTCTTCTCCTCCCCTTTCCCCGCTTCCTCTTCTATCCTCCCTTCTCCTATCCTCTGTTCACCTTTTCTCTCTTCCCCTCTCCTCCTCTATTATCGTCTGACCTCCCTTCTCTACTCTGTTTACCTTTCCTCTTCTTCCCTCTTTCTCTTTCCTCTCCTTCTCTTTTATCCTCTCTTCTCATCACCTCTGTTCACCTTTCCTCTTCTGCCCTTTTTCCTCTCCTCACTTCCTCTCCTCTTCTATCCTCTCTTCTCTTCTTCTCTGTTCCCCTTTTCTCCCCTCATCTCATCTCCTCTCCTCTTTCCTCTGCTCCTTTTCTAAGGGGTGTAATGAAATTGGCTGGTATCCATATAATATGCTCTGTCCCAGGACACAGCTACAGCCTGCCATAGATGAACTGAAATTCGTCCGGTTTAGCAAGGACCAGCTGAATTTCGATCCGTGCATGGCCGCTCCCGCTTGACAGAACGTCTTCTTCTTCTGCCAAATGGACTTGTTGGAAATTTTTTCTCGATCGGCTACAGCTAAAAAACTGTCATCCTTCTCCCTCCCCATCACTAATGTACCCATTTACCATTCAAAATTTGAACAAACCTTCCTAAATTCAACATTCTGAAACACAATTATAGTAACGAATGGTCAGCTTGAAGACAGTCTTCTCACAGACACAGAGTGCTACCCGTACTGTTTCTACACACGGCCTTGCTGTTTTAGCCCTAGCAGTTGACTATCCATAATCGAAGTCAGTAGTAAGCTCTGCATTGTTTGTGTATTAAAGAAACTTGCCTCACAAAATCTGCTTTGGGCCCAGGGGCTGATCATCTATTTCCATAAGCTGCCTTGATGGGATAAATTAGGGGCCTGCTTTAAGAAACACACTCCGGGTGCTGATGAAAGACCTTCAGATGTCTAATGGATGAGGCAGATTTGCAAATTGGTGGGATGGAGTTTGTATCTGTTCATTTTTCATTGTTTCCCTCTACAGAGAAAAAAATGTAGAGAAAATATATTAGAGGGAATCCCATGGGCCCAGTGTAGCTATATAAGCCTGCCGTGTGTCTGGTCAATGTACCTTGGTCTCTTTGTAAAGATGGAAGGAAGAATAGTGAATAAGTGTCTAATAAAGGTCCAGTCTAGAGGCTCCTTCAGATGAGGAGATAATTGCCTCTGGAGATAAGAGCTCCGTTGTCTCCTCTCCAATCTGTCGCGGGTCTATTAATATCACAACCGCATGTAAATCTGGAGCAATTTTCAATTTCACATTAAGACGTTATCAGCGGTTATATTTCTGTACCTCCAGCTTGTTCTGTATCACTGCATTGTAGTGAATTCAGCCCCCCCCCTTTTTATCGCTGAATTAACCCTTTTGCTGTCTACCGTCTCTCCTGGGAAATGTATTGTCAACCTTCCCCCTCCTGGCTGAACATTTGGGAAATTCCTGCTTATTGCAGTGCGATGGTTATACGGCGCAGATCGTCCTGGCAATACAGGCAGTAATGGGGGGGAAGCTGCGGGGTGATGATGGTGTCTATTATGTAGAGGGGGATTCTGATGCTTCTCCATTGAAGTCAGCTGTGGGAGCCTTTTCTGCCTGTCACTCCATTGGTGGGCTGAGCGGAGGTTGCAGCCAATGTGAGTTGGGTACCCGAGCAGCCGTGGGGGGATGATTGGATAGCTGCACCTATTCTCTGCCGGATTTCATGCTGCCTCTGCTCTGAGGGAGAGGATAGAGAAAGACGCAGAGAGAGAGAGACGGAGAAAAAGATAGCTAAAGAGAGACAGCGACGGAAAAATACAGCAAGAGACGAAAACAGAGAGTCGGAGAAAGGGAAATGCAGAGAAAGACGGAGTGGCTGCAGCTCGGAGGACAATAAAAGGACCTTTCACTCTTCGCTGGCTCTATGGATCCTTCTCACACATAGACGCCTCCATTGCGTTGTGCTCCTCGTAAAATCAGGGATTCAGAGAAAAGAGACAGGTATGCTGCTCCTTACTCAGATTGGTATAACGTGCCTTCACCATCATCATCATTCTTCCATCTTCATCCCAATGTCCATACTGCACAGTATTCAGATTCGCACCACAGGACAAATTGCCCCCGCCACCCATCCCCCTTAGTCCAGGATGGATGTAGCGAATGTCGATCCATAGACGGCGTGTCCAGCTCACCGGTGTGGGGACAAGCTGACCGTCTCTGCAGAGCGCCAGCCCCTTCTAAATGGATGCGTCGATGAGGCAAAGAACAGCAGATACGTATCCATTGGAGGCAGAAGAATCGGCTTTCTGGGCCTGCAAGCTCCGTGTGACGATATACTATGGTGTGGTTGGCTCCCTGCTGATTTCTAGCCTCGGTCTTGGAATTTTGGGGTTTGTGTCATGGCAGCAAGTAGGGGCGCTAAGTGGTCTCCAATAAAACCTCCCTGAGATGGAGGAATTCAAAGAAGCGCTGACATCCTGGAGGGTGCAATATATAAATCGCAGTTTTCACTTCTTAGCCATCTCTACCAGGATACAATCAGGTGAAGCAAAGACATAACCTATAGCGACCAAACTTCACCTTCCAGAACAGTACATGGAAAGGTGATTGGTGAATGGCTGCTATGGGTTAAGGCGGGTTGCTGTAGTAAATAGGCTGAACTGTGTTACTACACATTAAAACCTGTCAGCCATTTCAAAGGTTTCAAAGTCCTGCTACAAAGGCTTATTCTGTGCCCCTCTTTGAATGTAGTTTCATTTTCTAACAGAGGCCTGGCTTCAAGGCAAAGGCCTGCTAGGCATTCCAATGGCC
Organism: Staurois parvus; assembly: GCF_062004578.1. NCBI lineage: Eukaryota > Metazoa > Chordata > Amphibia > Anura > Ranidae > Staurois > Staurois parvus. Next base: position 202,342 of record NW_028318292.1, on the reverse strand, counting down.
CATAAGGCCAAAAAGGATACTCCCATTGGATAGGGGCATGGCAGGTGTTTGTGTCTCCGCTCCTCTCACAGTCAAAAGATTCTCCCACAGTTTGTGTCTCTGCTATGTCTGATAATGAATGGTCGCTGTATTATTTGGTCCCCACACTTCTGTGTTTATTTTACATTATGGGGAACCCATCTGGTAGGGTGACAACATTATTTGTTTTTTTAATGGTCTCATCAAGTCGGAGTTGCTGGAAAATCAGCAACCACAGAAAGCTGAAACATTATATATTATCTGTACTTAATTCCCTTCTTCACATGACCAATCCATGAGCTCTGTTCATTGAATAAAACTGTACTGTGTGATAGTCTTATGCTGTAATTGAACCGGTCTGTAAAGACAACTAACATCCAGATGTATGGGTAGGATAGGTTTGGGGAAAGCTAGGGTTAGAGTTCAGTTAGGGTAGGGGTGGGTTAGGGCAGGGGTGGACTGACTTGGGCACTGCCCGAGGGCCCGGGATCAGTAGGGGGCCCCATGAAATGCCCCTGGTACCTTTCATAGGCTTTTTTGGGTGTGGTTTGAGTGTGAGTGTGGACACAGGGGCCCCATGATCCCCTATTGCCTGGGGACCCCAGGAGTTGTCAGTCCACCTCTGGGTTAGGAGTAGGATAAGATTGGAGATAAACTAAGGTTAGTGGCAGGATATCTTTTGGAGTAGAATAGGGCTGGGGTAGAATAAGGTTGGGGGGGAGATAGGGTTGGGTGTAGAAGAGAGTTGGAGTAGGATAGGGTTAGGGGTAGCATAAAGTTAAGGGTAGGACAGGTTGGAGGGTAGGATAGAGGTCTTACGCGTAGGATAGGGTCAGGGGTAGGAAAGGACTAGAGCTAGGATAGGATTGGGGGAATAGAAGACTAGTGTTAGGATAGGGTAGGGTTGGAGCCTGGAGAGGGATACAGATTGGAGACATTCAGGTGTAGAATAGGGTAAGGATTGGAGTTAGGAGAGAGTTGATGTTTAGAGACAGTTAGGGGCAGGAATGACTTGGGGGTAGAACAAGATTAGGGATAGGAGAGGGCTGTGTGTATGATAGGATTTGGGATAGAAGTTTAGGGGTAGGACAGGGTTGGGATAGAAGAGGGTTAGGGGTAAAATTTGGCTGGGGTAGAGGAGGACTAGTGGTAGGATAGGGTTTGGGGAAGGATAGGTATGAGTTTAGAATGGGTCTAAGGGTAGGGCATGGTTAGGGTGCGGGACTGGGTTGCAGAGGAATAGAGTTGGGTATAGGATACAGTTATAGGTAGAACAGGGTTGGGGAAGTATAGGATTAGGGATAGGACAGGATTATGGATAAGAATAGGTATAGGGTAGGATAATGTTAGAGGTAGGATGGGGTTTGGGGTAGACAAGGGTTAAGGGTTAGGGGTAGAACAAGGTTAGGGATAGGAGAGGGCTATGTGTGTGATAGGGTTTGGGGTAGGAGAAGTTTAGGCGTAGAACAGGGTTGGGGTAGGAGACGGTTGGGGTTGGACAGGGCTGGGGTAGGAGACAGTTGGGATAAGATTGGGCTGGGGTAGAGGAGGGTTAGTGGTAGGATAGGGTTGGGGGAAGGATAGTATTGAGTCTAAGGGTAGGACAGGGTTAGGATGTGGGGTTGGGTTGCAGAGGAATAGAGTTGGGCATAGGCTACAGTTAGAGGTAAAACAGGGTTGCGTAAGTATAGGGTTAGGGGTAGGAGAGGGTTATGGGTAGGAATAGGGTTGGGGTAGGATAATCTTTTAGGGTAGAATAGGGTTTGGGGCTAGGATAGGTCGGGGGTTAGAGGGTGAGATAGGATTAGGGGAAAAATTGGTTTGAGGGTGGAAGAGGGTTAAGGGTAAGGGAAAGTTTGTGGTAGGACAGGGTTGGGTATAGGAGAGGGTTAAGGGTAAGAGAGAGTTTGGGGTAGGACAGGATTGGGGATAGGAGAGGGTTGGGTGTAGGACATGGTTAGGGGTAGGATATGTTTGGGTATAGGAGAGGGTTAAGGGTAAAAGAGAGTTTGGGGTAGGAAAGGGTTGGGGATAGGAGAGGGTTGGGTGAGGGACATGGTTAAGGGTAGAATATGTTTGGGTATAGGAGAGGGTTAAGGGTAAAAGAGAGTTTGGGGTAGGACAGGGTTGGGGATAGGAGAGGGTTGGGTGTAGGACATGGTTAAGGGTAGAATATGTTTGGGTATAGGAGAGGGTTTAGGGTATACAGAGGGTTAGGATAGGCATAAGAGAGGGATAGGGATTAGGGTGGGCAGATGAGCTCTACTTTGTTTTTGGCATAGAAAATCAAAATACCACAAGCCAGGACCTTTCCAGAGACTCACTCCAGTTTTGTGGACTTGTCCCTGGAAATCAAATTGATACCATCTATAACAACTCCTCAAGCATAAACCTCTGCTTCTGATTGGTTAACGCAGGCAAGTAGCATAATCCTGGAGTCCTAAAGTAATTACTGTATGTTACATCTCAGTGGTTCCTCTGTGACGCCATGTAACCCCTTGCTGATGTAAATGGAACGTTATATCCGCTCTGCCCTGAGGCTTTTCTTCAGGCCTCCCCTAACACCCGTCACATCAATTTCCAACAGTCATAATGCAGCCACTGTGTAAAATGACACTTGTAGTCTGTCATTGTGTCATTGAGTAATTCATTGTATTTACTATTTCATTCATGTGTGGATCAAAGATGTGATCTTTGATACGCATATGACATTAGTTAAAGTGGAGCTCCACCCAAAAGGGGAAGTTCCGCTTTAAAGACTGGCCCCCCTCTCCCCATTAAGGATTGGCACCTTTGGGGAGCGGGTACCCGAAATTGACAAGTATCTGCTCCCACTTCCGCTGCGATTGCCAAGGAAGTTGTCCTTCTATCCTCCCTCCCCGTAGTCTTCTGGGACACGTAACAGGTCCCAGAAGACTACGGGGGCCATTCAGGAAGTGCAGCGCTTCTCGCACATGCCCAGGGGGGCACCTGGCTGTGAAAGTGCAAGCTGTCACAGCCAGGTGCCCACACTGAAGATGCCGGCGCCTGGAACACCAGACGGCTGGTGAAACAGGCTGTGGGGAGGACACCACAGAATCGAGAGACAGGTGAGTGGATGCTTTTTAAAAGTCAGCAGCTACAGTTTTTTTTACAGTGTGAGTGGAACTCCGCTTTAAAGTGGTAGTAAACCGCATCAAAAAACCCCCAAAAAACTCCCTGCAAGGCAATGGCATAATGCGCTAGTATGCATCGCATTGTTTTTATAGCGTTTTTTGGAGCGTTTTCTTCCAGGAGAAAAAAAATGCTAAACGCTCCTGACAGCTTTTTCTCTTATTCCTCTACATTTACTGTAAAAACACTAATAAAAGGCTAAAGCTCCTAAACTCTTCTAAACACTACTAAAACACTATTAACAGCGTTTTTTATCCAGCGTTTTTCCGAGCATTTTTTGAGCTTAAAAAAAAAAAACACGCTAGTGTGCATTGAGCCTGAAGGGAAACTTTTTTTTTCCTCCTCGCAGTGTCCCATGGAGAAATCAGAGTCAAATTTTTTTACATAATTTGCCAAAATCTGTATTTTCACTGTGGAGTCAAGTTTTGCAAAAATGGCTGCTTATCCCTTCTCCCAGACACATTTGGTTTCTTCATTATCATTATTATGACGTGTTTGGAAGGTTTCCCACAATTCATACAATCAAGGAATGGGAACATAGGAGAAGCCTTTACAAATGTATTGTGCACTGATGTGTTCCTATCAGCCCTGTAACATGTGTCACTGCCAAGTAATAGCACAGGAACACTTTCCACCACATGGCAGCGACACACGATGACGCAAAGTGATGATATTCCATTTTCATGGTCCTTTCCGGTTTCCTGGCGCTACGATGTGTGTGGTGTATCATGAAGGCAGACATACTGACCCTTACCGGCTGCCCAACCTAGGTTAGGCCTTGCAGTTCCTCAGCAGCTGAAGAACCCCAGGTCATCTTCACACTGGGATTCCAACTGAAAACAGACTGTCAATGGGAGTTTCTTCTCCATAATCTAATAGACGGAAGTTGGTAGAGGGAGTTCAGCGTTGGTGTTCCCAGCGCAGTGATCCTCAGTCCATTGGACAGGCAAGAGTCAGGGCAGCAATGTGCAGAATTGCAGACTCTGAAGATTGTTGTCACCCCCCCATATAGTAAAGTGGGGTCACCAGCGAACATGTATTACTCTATAGATCTTTTAGTAGGTGATCTTGATGCTTGTATCACTGACTGTGGTCTCCAAATCCATCATATTCTGGGAAGGCTGTGGCATTGTGACTTCCATGTGGTCTCCAAATCCATCATATTCTGGGAAGGCTGTGGCATTGTGACTTCCATGTGGTCTCCAAATCCATCATATTCTGGGAAGGCTGTGGCATTGTGACTTCCATGTGGTCTCCAAATCCAACATATTCTGGGAAGTCTGTGGCATTGTGACTTCCATGTGGTCTCCAAATCCATCATATTCTGCGAAGGCTGTGGCATTGTGACTTCCATGTGGTCTCCAAATCCATCATATTCTGGGAAGTCTGTGGCATTGTGACTTCCATGTGGTCTCCAAATCCATCATATTCTGGGAAGGCTGTGGCATTGTGACTTCCATGTGGTCTCCAAATACAACATATTCTGGGAAGTCTGTGGCATTGTGACTTCCATGTGGTCTCCAAATCCATCATATTCTGGGAAGTCTGTGGCATTGTGACTTCCATGTGGTCTCCAAATCCATCATATTCTGGGAAGTCTGTGGCATTGTGACTTCCATGTGGTCTCCAAATACAACATATTCTGGGAAGTCTGTGGCATTGTGACTTCCATGTGGTCTCCAAATCCATCATATTCTGGGAAGTCTGTGGCATTGTGACTTCCATGTGGTCTCCAAATCCATCATATTCTGGGAAGGCTGTGGCATTGTGACTTCCATGTGGTCTCCAAATCCATCATATTCTGGGAAGTCTGTGGCATTGTGACTTCCATGTGGTCTCCAAATCCATCATATTCTGGGAAGGCTGTGGCATTGTGACTTCCATGTGGTCTCCAAATCCATCATATTCTGGGAAGGCTGTGGTATTGTGACTTCCATGTGGTCTCCAAATCCATCATATTCTGGGAAGGCTGTGGTATTGTGACTTCCATGTGGTATCCAAATCCATCATATTCTGGGAAGGCTGTGGCATTGTGACTTCCATGCTGCGTTCCGACCTCATTCAGGGGCATGAGGTCATCAGCAGTGCCTAATTACAATGCGTATTGACATATAAATCTGCACCTGCTCTCCGTGCCATTCACCGCCAATTCTGCTCTTCAGATGACCTATTGACATTTCACAGGGGTGTCACTGATACACTTTTATCCAAAGCTGACTTACCAAAGACTGAGATGGCTGACAAACACTACACAGGGTGGTCCTGAGAATCCACCCGATCATGGTGAGGGGGGATCCTGGGAATCGTCGTGAGGAGGGGTGAGGAGGAAACTGTGCCATGAGAGATTTCTGCTACAAAGGTGACAGAGTATTCCAACAATCAGACTGTGACTGGTGGTAAAGTGGAGAGGACTTAGGATCAATGTACAAAGAGGCCCATAGTGACAATCACCATATCTACTTACTGAATCTTTACATGGTAGGTGTAGGCTGGTGCAGTCTGTTTTCTCCACTGCCTGAGGTACTCAACTGCAGTGGCAGTGCAGAGGGAGAGGAAGTCAGGAGGAATGTGTTTTCTCAATGGTATCCTGGGTCAATGGGGACGCAATCTGGTTGGATGCTGACAGCCCAAGTGACTCTGGTGGCCATCTTGGGTCAGGCAGAGTCTATTTAAGACCCTGTCTCCTGGGTTTGACATGCTTTTAGCGTGTGGATAGTGTAGGGCAGTTCACCTGGAACAGTATAGCAGCAGGGAAAGGTCCCAGACGAGTAGGGAAGGTACAGGGATCTTCCTGGAAACCTCCTCACTTGGGCTCAGACCGGCTAGGCCACATTACGCCCCTTAAGATACACGCTGTCATTTCAGCTGAAACCTGCTCTGCTACATCCATGAGTGTTCCTGGTTGGGCTATCTTCCGTCGTGCTTGCTGTGAACTGTCTTACTTCACTTCAATACAAGTTCTTTCAGTTTTATTTGGGCAGAGTGTGTGGTATTGCCACAGCACCATGCTGCACCCATCCACATTGGGATATGTGATAACACACAGTGCCTGTTCATCTACTGACCTGAATTTCCTATGTTTCCTTGCAACACAATCTCACTTCAGGGTTGCAAAATTTCCAAACCATTGAAAGCAGAAAGAAAAAAATCTGGAGATACTATATCAGAAGGATGACAGATAAATTAAGGATAAACTGTGGCTAACATTCAAATATTTACATATTATTAGCAAGCAGTAAATTAGTTGTAAAACAAGCCCTCACTGACCTCAGCAGCTGCAGGCACTGCGGAGCAATTCATCCTTAAAGTTCTGAAGCAATAAACGTGCTCGAGTCTGGTCTTTGCTATTTCCTCCCTCCTGTGTACCTGCTCTTTCGTATATTACAAGATCGGCAGGCTGGTAAGCTCTTGCTGGGAGGGGTACCTGAGCTGCTTCTAAACAATACAAGAACCAGAGGAAATCTCTCCACATTTTTTTTTCTTGTTTATTGAATTTTTCTAGTACAAAAAAAAAGGACATCTTGATACATAAAAAATAAGATCAAAATACAAAACACAAATATCACTTCAAAACCTAAATTCCCTTTACAGCACTTTTTCCCTAGTCTTCTTCCCTACCCACCTTCCACCACACCCCTGTCCACATCCCCATACTTCTATTTATCCTCCTTCATGATTCTCTATCCATATCATGCTCTTCCATCCTACTTCCTTTTTTGCACTCGGGATCTCCGTTAGACTTCCTCATATATATTTCCTCCAAACTACCACTAATTCCAGATATTTTTTTGATGATTTAAAGATTATCCAACTACTCCATGTTTTCCTAAATACAGTCAAATCCATAAATATTGGGACATCGACACAATTCTAACATTTTTGGCTCTATACACCACCACAATGGATTTAAAATGAAACGAAGAAGATGTGTTTTAACTGCAGACTGTCAGCTTTAATTTGAGGGTATTTACATCCAAATCAGGTGAACGGTGTAGGAATTACAACAGTTTGCATATGTGCCTCCCACTTGTTAAGAGACCAAAAGTAATGGGACAGAATAATAATCATAAATGAAACTTTCACTTTTTAATACTTGGTTGCAAATCCTTTGCAGTCAATTACAGCCTGAAGTCTGGAACGCATAGACATCACCAGACGCTGGGTTTCATCCCTGGTGATGCTCTGCCAGGCCTCTACTGCAACTGTCTTCAGTTCCTGCTTGTTCTTGGGGCATTTTCCCTTCAGTTTTGTCTTCAGCAAGTGAAATGCTCAATCGGATTCAGGTCAGGTGATGGACTTGGCCATTGCATAACATTCCACTTCTTTCCCTTAAAAAACTCTTTGGTTGCTTTTGCAGTCTGCTTTGGGTCATTGTCCATCTGCACTGTGAAGCGGCGTCCAATGAGTTGTGAAGCATTTGGCTGAATATGAGCAGATAATATTCCCGAAACACTTCACAATTCATCCGGCTGCTTCTGTCAGCAGTCACATCATCAATAAATACAAGAGAACCAGTTCCATTGGCAGCCATACATGCCCACGCCATGACACTACCACCACCATGCTTCACTGATGAGGTGGTATGCTTAGGATCATGAGCAGTTCCTTTCCTTCTCCATACTCTTCTCTTCCCATCACTCTGGTACAAGTTGATGTCGGTCTCATCTGTCCATAGGATGTTGTTCCAGAACTGTGAAGGCTTTTTTACATGTCGTTTGGCAAACTCTAATCTGGCCTTCCTGTTTTTGAGGCTCACCAATGGTTTCCATCTTGTGGTGAACCCTCTGTATTCACTCTGGTGAAGTCTTCTCTTGATTGGTGACTTTGACACACATACACCTACCTCCTGGAGAGTGTTCTTGATCTGGCCGACTGTTGTGAAGGGTGTTTTCTTCAGGGAAAGAATTCTTCGGTCATCCACCACAGTTGTTTTCCGTGGTCTTCCGGGTCTGTTGGTGTTGCTGAGCTCACCGGCGTGTTCCTTCTTTTTAAGAATGTTCCAAACAGTTGTTTTGGCCACGCCTAATGTTTTTGCTATCTCTCTGATGGGTTTGTTTTGTTTTTTCAGCCTAATGATGGCTTGCTTCACTGATAGTGACAGTTCTTTGGATCTCATCTTGAGAGTTGACAGCAACAGATTCCAAATGCAAATAGCACTCTTGAAATGAACTCTGGACCTTTTATCTGCTCACTGTAATTGGGATAATGAGGGAATAACACACACCTGACCATGGAACAGCTGAGAAGCCAATTGTCCCATTACTTTTGGTCATTTAACAAGTGGGAGGCACATATGCAAACTGTTGTAATTCCTACACCGTTCACCTGATTTGGATGTAAATACCTTCAAATTAAAGCTGACAGTCTGCAGTTAAAGCACATCTTGTTCGTTTCATTTTAAATCCATTGTGGTGGTGTATAGAGCCAAAAATGTTAGAATTGTGTCGATGTCCCAATATTCATGGACCTGACTGTATATCTAATTTATCCGCCTCAATGTGATATAACTCCTCCATCCTGTAGACATTTTCCACTCTGTTTATCCAATCTTTTAATCTTGGTGGCTCTCTCCACTTTTTTCTGGCTAACTATCATGTTTTTGCGCAGAGTCCCACTCTAAGATAAGACAGAGCAGAGTTGCACTTTTCTGGGAGGAGAGAAGTTCTGACATAAAAGGACAGACAGACGGATCGCCTTCATCTATATTCCACTCCTCAGTGACCTTTCCATCGTCTCAGATCTCTATTGTTCGTTATCATATAGATATCCCCCCCACAACCCTGGCTCTGGATCTGTGCCCAGGAAATGTCATTTACTAAGAGGGAATAATGCATCATGTATACACTTGTCTGACCCAACCATGGAGGAGATGTCCTCTATTGTGCCTACTTTTCCCTTCACGCCTTGTACCAGACACACCAAGGCAGAGCAAAGTGCAGTAACCCCACAGCAACCAATCATTGATCTGCTGCAGAAAGGTGACTACTTCTGGCCACTCTGGCTGACCTCATTTTGTGCTTTGAAAGCAGCCTGAAGGTATGAAGGGGTTGCTGGTGACACATGGACTGGAAAAGTCTGATAAGTTCCCCTTGAGGGAGAAACAAGTTATCCTCTGCACAGCTGACTTCCTATCTGGTATTTCCATTAGGGCCAACCTCTTCCCAGCCTGTAATGGACACAGACTCAGCTGTAGAGAAAGCTGAGATTGTGTATAACATGGCAACTCTTGCTGGCTGTCTGTGGCACCATCATAACCATTGGCCAGGTTTTCTCTCCTCTGGTCAGAACCTTCCAGACCTCGACTGACTGAGCAGACGATGGAATCACTAAGGTTCCCAGAAGGCGCCATTCTTTCCAGCCTGGCCTAGTGACAGCGCTAATTACCATCCTGGTGCTTGTTCTAAACCAGTGGTCTCCAAAATGCAGCCAGAGGGCCAGACGTGGCTCTTTGCTAGTCTTTATCTGGCCCTTGGGGCACTATTCCTCCCAATGATATAATGAGCCACTATTCCTCCTACTGGCACCAACATTGGGACATAATTCCTGCCACTGACACGTATGATGGGGCACTAATCCTCCCATTAATATCAATGATGGGGCAGTATTTCTGCCACTAAAACCAATGATGGGGTATTATTCCTCCCACTGATGTCAATGATAGGGAACTATTCCTCCCACCGATACCAATGATGGGGCACTACTCTTTTTCCTCACACTGACACCAAAGATGGGGCACTATTCCTCCCACTAATATCAACAATGGGGTACTATTCCTCCCACTGATATCAATGATGGGGTACTATTCCTCCCACTAATACCAATGATGGGACACTATTCCTCCCACTGATACCAATGATGGGGTACTATTCCTCCCACTGATATCAATGATGGGGCACTATTCCTCCCACTGACTCCAATGATGGGACACTATTCCTCCCACTGACACAAACAATGGGGCACTATTCCTCCCACTAATATCAATTATGGGGCACTCTTCCTTCCACTGATACCAATGATGGGGCACTCTTCCTCCCACTGATACCAATGATGGGGCACTACTCTTCCTCCTCCCACTGACACTAAAGATGGGGCACTATTTCTGCCACTAAAACCAATGATGGGGCACTCTTACTCCCACTGATGTCAATGATAGGGCACTGTTCCTACCACTGATACAAATTATGGGGCACTACTCTTCTTCCTCACACTGACACCAAAGATGGGGCACTATTCTAATCACCCAAACCGTACTCTCTGCTCCTCGCACGACCTCCTGCTCTCTAGTTCCCTTGTCTCCTTCTCCCATGCTCGTCTCCAGGACTTCTCCAGAGCTTCCCCCATCCTCTGGAACTTTCTACCCCAATTTATCAGACTATCGCCTACTCTGTCCACTTTTAGGCGATCTCTGAAAACCTCTCTCTTCAGGGAAGCCTATCCTGCCCTCAGTTAATACTGGAATCTTCTATTCCTCCTAGTCCATCCCCCACAGTTATTACCTTTTGTACCACTAGCCCCTCCCTCCTAGATTGTGAGCTCCAAGGATCAGGCCCTCCTATCCCCCTTGTACTGAACTGTATTGTTGCTGTATTGTCTCCCGTTATATTGTAAAGCGCTGAGCAAACTGTTGGCGCCATAAATCCTGTATAATAATAATATATCAGAGACCGGCAGTTTCCACCAGAGGCTTTTCTTGCTTACTGACAGATCTGCGATACCGGCCAATTCTCACATTTTCATACAATATTGGACTGTGTGTGTGCCGTTAACAGATCAGAGTGCAATGATCTGGACAGGGTAGATGGCTGACCACATGCGTTAGAAAAGATCTTTGGAGAGCAGTATGGAGATGTCTGTAAACAAAAGATATTGTTCATCGCCATCTTACTGTTTAAGTGCATTAGATGATGAAATGGTCAATAGTCGTTCAGCAATTTACGACACCTCCACTGAGAACAGTCCTACCATACGACAATCGTTTTCCTCCCGTGTTTGGGTGACCTCAAGGAGGATCACATGACTTCCTTATTTATTGGAGCAATAAACACTTTATGAGATAAGATGGGTGGCCAGTCAAGACAAACACTGGCCGGCAAGGGAGGGGGGGGTTGAAAGGTCAATAACAGGAGACAAATAAGGCCTCTGTGACCTCACCTTGGTAAAAAGCAGGTTTTATAGACTGAGGACACAGATTCCCTCCCCTGGGGAAAATATGGTGGAAAGAGTTGGGGAATACATTGTAACACTTTTCTGATCTTTGCTGATTCTGGCGGATCCACAGGGTTTATGCCAGTACACAATTCCTTACGGCAGTGCAGGCAGCACCAATTCCTGGGGTTCTGCAGTCACAGACCAGCCAAGAGATGTAACCCCCCCTGGATATTTTTGGTTTTGGCCCAGAAGCTCCTTTCAGTTGGGATCCCAAGTACTGGAAGGGACACAGGAGAACTTTCCTATAAGGCAGCTCTACCAATCCTCCAATACTGCAAGCAGTGCTCCAGACCGACTAATGCCAAGAACAATGGCCAACTACGCAGGAAACCAGTACCTGACCACTGTCTCTGGGTGCCATGTTTAGTCATGGAGTTCGCTCCTTTGGCCAATTGTACGAGGATTGCACATAGTTGTGCATGAAGTCTACATTGCAGGATTGCAGCCTTGTAAGAGATAAGATATATATCCAGACAGGAAAAGCACTGGCCAGAGGTGAAAGGTCAATAACGGGAGACAGATAAGCCCGCGGTGACCTCACCTTGGTAAATATCAGGTGTTAAAGATTGGGGAACCACGTACCAGGATGATTCAGGGAACACTTTGAAACATATTTTTGACCATAGCTGATCCTGGTGGATCCAGTACAAAGCCAATACAGACGGCACCAATTCTAGGCATTCTGGAGTCCCAGGCCAGCCAGGAAATGTGACCCTCCCCTGGATATTTTTGGTTTTGGCCCAGAAGCTCCTTTCAGTTGGGATCCCAAGTACTGGAAGGGACACAGGAGAACTTTCCTATAAGGCAGCTCTACCAATCCTCCAATACTGCAAGCAGTGCTCCAGACCGACTAATGCCAAGAACAATGGCCAACTACGCAGGAAACCAGTACCTGACCACTGTCTCTGGGTGCCATGTTTAGTCATGGAGTTCGCTCCTTTGGCCAATTGTACGAGGATTGCACATAGTTGTGCATGAAGTCTACATTGCAGGATTGCAGCCTTGTAAGAGATAAGATATATATCCAGACAGGAAAAGCACTGGCCAGAGGTGAAAGGTCAATAACGGGAGACAGATAAGCCCGCGGTGACCTCACCTTGGTAAATATCAGGTGTTAAAGATTGGGGAACCACGTACCAGGATGATTCAGGGAACACTTTGAAACATATTTTTGACCATAGCTGATCCTGGTGGATCCAGTACAAAGCCAATACAGACGGCACCAATTCTAGGCATTCTGGAGTCCCAGGCCAGCCTGGAAATGTGACCCCCTAAATTATGTATGTCCAGCCCAGAGGCTCATTTTATTTCGGGCCCTACGTACAGGGAGGGACACTGGAAGGGTACCATAAAAGACAGCCAAATCAATCCACCAATATCACAGGCAACACCATTCTCTACCACGCTCCAGGACTGCCTGACACTGAGAACAATGACCAAAGTACATGGGAAACCACCACCTGCCCTTAAATCCCCAACTGGCTGAGTGTCCTAATTATTCATGGAGTTCACTCCTGCAGCAAATTGTATGAGGATTGCATGTAGTTGCAAATGAGGCCTATCGTGTAACTTGCAGGGTGGCACCACAGAGCGCTCACAGACAATCTCACTACATCCAAATGTCATAGGACAGGAAGTACGCTGATATCAGGAGTGCCTATGCACAGGAAGTGTGCTTATATCAGGAGTGCCTAGGCACAGGAAGTATGCTGATATTAAAATTACCTAGGCACAGGAAGTGCGCTGATATCAGGAGTGCCTAGGCACAGGAAGTGTGCTTATATCAGGAGTGCCTAGGCACAGGAAGTGTGCTTATATCAGGAGTGCCTAGGCACAGGAAGTACGCTGATATTAGAATTACCTAGGCACAGGAAGTGCGCTGATATCAGGAGTGCCTAGGCACAGGAAGTACACTGATATTAGAATTACCTTGGCACAGGAAGTGGGCTGATATCAGGATTGCCTAGGCACAGAAAGTGCACTGATATCAGGATTGCCTATGCACAGGGAGTACGCTGATATTAGGATTACCTAGGCACAGGAAGTGCACTATTAGGAGTGCCTAGGCACAGGAAGTATACTGCTAGTTTTCAGGAAATCCAAACCAAAAGATATTTAAGGGCATAATTAACATTTCTACATGCTCCCTACAAAATGGGAGATCTTCCGTTTGTGCGTACCGTTTCCAATTTATGTGATGTAATAATGGCAGCACAACAACCCTGCCTCATCAGTCCTCACACTGCCATCATTTACAATACAATGCTATTAGTTCATGTTCTTTATGGAGGCAGGGCTGGCGCATGTAAGTGGTCAACAGCAACAGCCAATCAGATCTCATCTGCCATCGGTGCAGCGCAGTCATATGATTGGTCGCTCTGGGTTACCGCACTGCACATGTGGCTATTCGTCTCTTTATTGCTGTCAGGGGATATTTTATGTGGACTTTAATGATTCATGTTAAATTATTTCCATATTAATATTATGTATCCCCCCCCAGGAATGGATGGTTTACAGATCATGTGACTCCAGCGAGCGGCCCACGCAGGGTAAGTGACTTTTATTTGTTGCAGAAAAATGATTGCGGGTAGAAGTGATGAGAGGGTGGACGTCAGCATTCAGATTCAGCCCCCATTGTCGGATGAGCCTAAAATAAATGGTAGCCCCTCATCAACTACAAGGTAGTGCCAGCAGAGACAAATGGCAGTTGATCATGTGTGTAGGACATCACCCCCAGCTCTCAATGTATACTAGATGCAGTGCCCAGATTTTGAACGAAGTCGGCGTGGTGACACGTGGACTGTTAGTTACTTACAGATAGAATTAGCTGTAATCCGTGAGAAAGGATAATTCCATCTGGGGGTTTAGTGGTGTCCTCAGCCAGGTCACTGGGCTGTCACTACCCCACGGGGACAGCCATCGCACGCCATCCGCAGAGCCTCACTCCGCTCTAACTGGAAGCCATGATGGATACAGTTCAGATGGGGGTGTGTGGGGGGCTATATGTAAATAGGGTGCAGCAATGGGGGTGGGCTATACAGATATCATTTACAGCACGGGTGTCAAACTGTCGGCCCTCCAGCTGTTCGCAAACTACAAGTCCCATGAGGCATTGCAAGATTGACAGTTACAAGCATGACTCCCAAAGGCAGAGGCATGATGGGACTTGTAGTTTTGCAACAGCTGGAGGGCCACCAGTTTGACACCCGTGATTTACAGTATACGCTGGACAGCAGCTTGTATTACCCAACCCGATCCGTAGTGCATAACCCAGAGTCTCACTGTGCCAGGTGATGTTTGCGCTCTGCTCAGCTGACCGTCTCCCACCGGTCTGAAAGTACATGAAGTGCCGCATTGTTACCGTATTGTCATGAGATGGAACTTCTCGGTGAGATTGTCTGAATTGGAATGCACTGGGGCTGATTTACTAAAAAGTTCAGAGCGGTCACATAGCTTAGTGAATAAGCTGCGTTCACAAGTATGACATGACAGACATCCTGTACACCCGGCGTACACAGTACATAACATCTACAATCTACAGAGATCCCATACAACCGGCGTACACAGTACATCACCCGGCGTACACAGTACATAACATCTACAATCTACAGAGATCCCATACAACCGGCGTACACAGTACATAACATCTACAATCTACAGAGATCCCATACACCCGGCGTACACAGTACATAACATCTACAATCTACAGAGATCCCATACATCCGGCGTACACAGTACATAACATCTACAATCTACAGAGATCCCATACACCCGGCGTACACAGTACATCACCCGGCGTACACAGTACATAACATCTACAATCTACAGAGATCCCATACAACCGGCGTACACAGTACATAACATCTACAATCTACAGAGATCCCATACACCCGGCGTACACAGTACATAACAGCTACAATCTACAGAGATCCCATACACCCGGCGTACACAGTACATAACAGCTACAATCTACAGAGATCCCATACACCCGGCGTACACAGTACATAACAGCTACAATCTACAGAGATCCCATACACCCGGCGTACACAGTACATAACAGCTACAATCTACAGAGATCCCATACACCCGGCGTACACAGTACATAACATATGCAATATACAGAGATCCCATACACCCGGCGTACACAGTACATAACATCTACAATCTACAGAGATCCCATACATCCGGCGTACACAGTACATAACATCTACAATCTACAGAGATCCCATACATCCGGCATACACAGTACATAACATCTACAATCTACAGAGATCCCATACAGCCGGCGTACACAGTACATAACATCTACAATCTACAGAGATCCCATACAGCCGGCGTACACAGTACATAACATATGCAATATACAGAGATCCCATGCACCCGGTGTGCACTGAACATACCATATGCAATAAACAGAGATCCTATACACCCGGCATACACAGTACATAACATCTACAATATACAAAATCCCATACACCCAGCGTACGCAGTACATAACATGTACAATATACAGAGATCCCATACATCCGGCGTACACAGTACATAATATCTACTATATACAGAGATCCCATACAACCTGTGTACACAGTACATGCCATCTACAATATACAGAGATCCCATACACCCAGCATACACTGAACACACCATATGCAATATACAGAGATCCCATCCACCCAGCATATTCCATACATATCATATACAATATACAGAGATCCCATACACCCAGGATACGTAGTATAAATCATGTACAATATATAGAAATCCCATACACCCAGCACATACTGAACATACCACATGCAATATACAGAGATCCCATACGCCCAGTGTACGCAGTACAGAACGTATACAATGTATAGGAATCCTGTACACGCAGCATACACTGAACATGCCACATGTAATATACAGAGATCCCATACACCCAGCACATAGTGGACATACTATATGCAATATACAGAGATCCCCTACACCCAGCATACGCCATACATATCATATATAATATAAAAAGATCTCTGACACCCAGGGTACACTGATTATGCCATATGCAATATACAGAGATCCCCTACACTCAGCGTATGCTATACATATCATATACAATACGTAGACATCCTGTAAACCCAGCATACGCAGTACATATCCTACACAATATACAGAGATCCTGTGCATGCAGCATACGCAGTATACAGTATACCATATACAATTTACAGAGATCCTATACACCGAGAGTACACTCAAAATATCATACACAATATACAGAATCCCCTACAACCGTATCATATACAATATGCAGACAACCTGTAAATCCAGCGTACGCAGTACATACGTTTCACAATATACAGAGATCCCCTACACCCAGTGTACATCATACATATAATATACACAGATCTTGTACACCCAGCGAATGCCGTACATACCTTAAACGATATACAGAGATCTTGTACACCCAGCGAACACCGTACATACCTTAAACAATATACAGAGATCTTGTACACCCAGCGAACACTGTATATACCTTAAACAATATACAGAGATCTTGTACACCCAGCGAACACTGTATATACCTTACACAATATACAGAGATCTTGTACACCCAGCGAACACTGTATATACCTTAAACAATATACAGAGATCTTGTACACCCAGCGAACACTGTATATACCTTAAACAATATACAGAGATCTTGTACACCCAGCGAACACCGTACATACCTTAAACAATATACAGAGATCTTGTACACCCAGCGAACACTGTATATACCTTAAACAATATACAGAGATCTTGTACACCCAGCGAACACTGTATATACCTTAAACAATATACAGAGATCTTGTACACCCAGCGAACGCTGTATATACCTTAAACAATATGCAGAAATCTTGTACACCCAGCGAGCACCGTACATACCTTATACAATATACAGAGATCTTGCACACCCAGCAAACACCGTACATACCTTAAAAGATATACAGAAATCCTGTACACCCAGCGAACTCCATATATACCTTAAACAATATACAGAGATCTTGTACACCCAGCGAACTCTGTTCTTACATTAAACAATATACAGAGATCTTGTACACCCAGCGAACTCTGTTCTTACATTAAACAATATACAGAGATCTTGTACACCCAGCGAACGCCGTACATACATTAAACAATATACAGAGATCTTGTACACCCAGCGAACGCCGTACATACATTAAACAATATACAGAGATCTTGTACACCCAGCGAACGCCGTACATACATTAAACAATATACAGAGATCTTGTACACCCAGCGAACGCCGTACATACATTAAACAATATACAGAGATCTTGTACACCCAGCGAACGCCGTACATACCATGTACAGAGATCATGTATGTGCAGCGTACACTATATATACTATATAAAATATACAGAGATTCTGTACACCCAGCATATGCAGGGCATATTATATACAATATACAGTGATCCCATACACCCAGCGTACGCTATACATACCATATACGAGTATCCCATATACCCCGTGTATGCTGAACATACCATATACAATATATAGAGATCCCATACATGCAGCATACGCGGTACATACCATATACAATATACAGAGATCCCATACATGCAGCATACGCAGTACATACCATATACATTATACAGAGATCCTGTACATCCAGCATACATCATTCCATATACAAAACACTAATGGATAGAGTTTTATTTACATTGAATGTCTTACTGCGGGGGGGAGGGGAGGTTGCCTGGCCTCTGGCATGTTACAGGTTAATCATTTGCAGCCATTGTGTCCCCTCATTATTTCCAAAGCCCGCTCACCCTACAAGGTGCCCTCTGTATCCACCGGCTGGCAGCCCCACCCCCGCTATATATTTAGCAAAGACTGAGTACAGCAGCGCGATGTGTTGCTAGGAGACCTGCGTGTATGACAAAGATCGCTGTCACCGTTATGCCGGGGACACAAAGCCGGGTCAGGGAGACGATCCGGAGAACCTCTATATTTATTACAGAACTTTACAAGCAAAAAGATTCCCGGCACAAGGGGCAGCTTCTATCGGAGCCTATGAGAAAACTCCATTGTCAACTCTGGCAGATCACATTACAGAATCACCCTGAAACCGCTTTGAACATTTCCATCAGAATATGGGGACAGGGCCTCCAGAGTGTTCAGAATCATTGTGTAATAAAGTCAGGAGGAAGTTCACAAGAAGACCAAATATATACTGTTCAGGGGGCAATATATACTGTATATACCGGCAAATGTATATACAAGAGGACATGTACCCTAAGACATATACAAGAAGAACAAATATATGCTGTACAGTCGGATATGTATTGGTTGGTCACATTCAACCAGACTTCTTCTGTGATGTTGAAGATGTTTTGAAGATTTTCCAAGACACTTCTTCACTTCTAATGAGTGTCAGGAACATATCCACACAGGTAGTCCCAACATCTTCATTCAATCATCATGGAATAAGTCAAGTTTGTCCAGGAACAACAGGGTTGCCTGTGAAGGTTGTCATGTATTCAGGTCAGGGTAAATCTACTAGTAGTTGGCCACATTCAACTGGGCTTTGAATGTCAAGAACATTTGGCAGCATCTCCAAGCTACTTGTTCAGTCCTAATAAGTGTCGGGAACATACCCCAACATTTATATCCACACAGGTAGTATTATTATTATTATACAGTATTTATATAGGGCCAAAGGGTATGCTCAGCGCTGTACAGTAGCAAGGGGGACAGAACATGAGACAAGACAGTAACAATACAATACACGAGGGGTTCGAGGGCCCTGCTCTTTCGAGATTACAATCTAGGAGGGAGGGGAAGGTGGTACAGGAGGAAATGGCTGTGGGGGATGGAGTGGTGGGAGGTTAGTTGTTAGGTGAGGTTAGGTGAGGTTGGGGTAGGCTTCCCTGAAGAGGAGTGTTTTCAGGGTGCGCCTGAAGGTGAGGAGGGTAGGTGACAGTCTGATGGATTGGGGTAGGGAGTTCCAGAGGATGGGGGTCCTTGAGAAGTCCTGCAATCAGGCGTGGGAGGAGGAGACCAGGGAGCTAGAGAGCAGGAGGTCCTGTGAGGAGCGGAGGGCACGGGTAGGGTAGTATTTGGGTATCAGGTCGGTTATGTAGTTTGGGGTGGCGTTGTGAATGGCTTTGTAGGTCAGAGTTAGCAGTTTGAATATGATGCATTGGGCAATTGGGAGCCAATGAAGGGATTGGCAGAGGGGGGAGGCAGATGTGGAGCGGTTGGTGAGGTGGATGAGTCTAGCCGCTGAGTTTAGGATCAACTGGAGTGCGGATTGCATTCGTTTGGGTAGGCCAGTGAGAAGGGAATTGCAATAGTCCAGGCGTGAGGTGATGAGGGAGTGTACGAGTTGTTTGGTGGTGTCTGGGGTGAGGAATGTGCATATCTTGGAGATGTTGCGGAGGTACTTCTTCAGTTCTAATGAGGTAGTACCAACACCTTCACCCAATCACTATGCAATGTGAAGATGATGATTTTCCAAGGATGGGAGGGGTAAATGTTATGGCATTACCATTTTGTTTCTAGTAGTTGGTCACATTCAACTAGACTTTGAACGTTGAAGACATTTCGTAGCTTATCCAAGACACTTCTTCAGTTCTAATGAGTATCAGGGACATATCCCATCATTTATATCCACACTAACAGTACCAACACCTTCATCCAATCACAATGGAATGAGTCAATATGTTGATTGTCCAGGAATAAAAGGGTTGCCTGTGAAGGTTCTCATGTATTCAAGTCATGATTAATCTAGTAGTAGTTGGTCACATTCAAATGGACTTTGAACGTTGAAGGATGCTGAAGGGTTGTAGTGTCTCCAAACCACTTCTTCAGTTGTAATGGGTATCGGGAGCACATCCCAACATTTATATACACACAGATAGCACTAACACCTTTATCCAATCACCATGCAACTTGTGCATGATTGTTGGAGAGCAGGATGGTAGGGGTAAAAGTTGTGGCACTACCCTTTCGTTTCTAGTAGTAGTTGGTCACATTCAACTGGACTTGTTCTGTGATGTTGACAATGTTTTGAAGATTCTCCAACCCACTTCTTCAGTTCTAATGAGTATCAGGAGCATACTCCAACCAAAGGGCGGACTGACCATTCGAGCACTCGGGCACTGCCCGAGGGCCCGGGGTCAGTAGGGGGCCCCATGAAGTGCCCCTGGTACCTTTTATAGGCTTTTTTGGGTGTGCATTGAGTGTGGGCAAGGACACAGGGGCCCCATGATCCCCTATTGCCCGGGGGCCCTATGAGTTGTCAGTCCGCCCCTGGCTCCAACATTTAGATCCACACAGGTAGCACCAACACCTACATTCAATCATTATGGAATGGAGTTCTCCAGGAACAACAGGGTTAGTCTGTGAAGGTCCTCCTTCAGGTCACGGTAAAGCTAGTAGTAGTTGATCACATTCAACTGGAAATTGAATGTTGAAAATGTTTGGTAGTTTTTCCAAGCCACATGTTCAGTTTCAATGAGAGTTAGGAACATACCCCAACATTTATATACACACAGGTAGCACCAACGCCTCTATTCAATCACTATGCAATGTGTAGACGTTGATTGTTTAAGAACAGAATGGGAGGGTTGAAATTGTGGAACCAGCCTTTCGTTTCTAGAAGTAGTTAGTCACACTCAACTGGACTGTTGAAGACATTTCGTAGCTTCTCCAGGTCACTTCTTCAGTTCTAATGAGTATCAGGAACATACCCAACATTTATATCCACACAGGTAGCACCAACACCTTCATCGAATCACCATGCAATGTGTTGATGTTGATTGTCCATGAAAAGGATGGGAGCTGGGAAAGTTGTCAAACCTCCCGTTATTTGTAGTAGTAGTTGGTAGACATTTTGTGAAATTAAATTTTCATTTAATTTCAGATGCATTTGTTCATCGAAGAATTCCGTTTCATCACATTCGATTTTTTTAACTGATTTGTTTTCGGAATTCATTTCATATCTTCAGCATTTGTTTCATTATATTTGTTGGTCCTGGTGGATTAGAAAATTTTGCAGTTTTTCTGGAAGATTGCTATATATTCAATATATTATCGAATCAGACGGATTCCATATTTTCAGACACTAGTCCAACCCACCAAGAGAACTGGCATGAGCTGATTGGACAAAATCGACTGGGCTGGCCCCACGTGCATCCGAATAAACAAATGGAATTAAATTTGTATCCATTCGTTTTCCGAATCCAAATTGTCAAACGAATTCGAACATTGAATTCATTTCCCCATGGGCCCCAACTACTATCACTTCATGTGGCATCATCCAAATAAAACAAATGGATTTGGTAATTTCGTTATAACTTTTTTTTCAGATTCATTGTCATTAGTTTCTGTGTCCATTCAAAGATTTGTACACATCCGAATTTCTGAAAATGTAATTTTCGTCCAAAAAACAAATCAAAATGAAATGAATCACACACGTCTAGTAGTTGGTCACAGTTACCTGGACTTGTTTGGTAATGTTGAAGCAGTTTGCAGCTTCTCCAAGTTTTTTCAGTTATAATCAGTGTCAGGAAGATAACCCAACATGTATGTCTTCACCCAAGCCTAATCCAATCACTATGCAATGTGTCAAGGTAGATGTTGATTGTCCAAGAACAGGTTTCTCTGTGAAATTTCCTAATTATCTAGGTCTTTATATGTCTAGTAGTAGTTGGTCACATTCAGCTTGATGTGTTCTGTAATGATAACGTTTTGTAGCTTCTCCAAGGTCTAATGAGTGCAAAGAACTTACCCCAGCATTTATACCCACACAGGTCACAACCACCCAATTATGGACCACCATGTGAATTTAACTACTATTAAAAATGGGAACCTTTCAAGACATATGTACAAATAAAAACATACACAAGAGATCATACACTGTATATACCACAAGACATATACAAGAAGAGCCAATATATACATAATTTTAAAAAGACAAGTCTATTGAGTTCACCTAAAATATATTCCCACCAGACAAGACAAAATGGGATATACTGTATAAAAGAGAGGCAATTGTGTTCCGCCAGATTCCAGATGGAGAATATTCCCACTGCAAACCACTTAATTTGGTTGCTCCACCAACTAGCGTCCTTCTTCACTAATGACATCCATAGAATATGTCCTCAGCACCCCATAATCTATACAAAGTGTCACCTAAGGTATCAGAAGATCTCAGTGTTGTCGTGTGATCATCTAGTCCAGTGGTTCTCAACCTGTGGGTCGCGACCCCTTTGGGGGTCGAACGACCCTTTCACAGGGGTCCCCTAAGACCATCAGAAAACACATATTTCCGATGTGTAAAGAGCAGCTACTGTGTAGAAAGCAGCTGCTGTGTTGAAGGTAGCTACTCTGTTAAAAGCAGCTACTGTGTTGAAAGCAGCAGTATTGGAGGTAAAACGACACTCATGAATTATAATTACTGGGTAAATAATTTTATGGTTGGGGGTCACCACAACATGAGGAACTGTATTAAAGGGTCACGGCATTAGGAAGGTTGAGAACCACTGATCTAGTCTATGGTCTCCTGGTCTGTTGATGTATTCCATGGATGTCCCCAATGACAGGACAGTTATCACAGTCGTCAGAATAATTTCCGTTATCTGATCACCGGCACATTGTGCAGAGAACTCTTTTATTTCTTCTTGAGTCATTGTTTTGTACTGGGAGGAAG
Organism: Staurois parvus; assembly: GCF_062004578.1. NCBI lineage: Eukaryota > Metazoa > Chordata > Amphibia > Anura > Ranidae > Staurois > Staurois parvus. The sequence continues at coordinate 179,265 of NW_028318292.1, read as the reverse complement.
AAATAAAGTGATAATAAGATTGAAACAGACCTATTCCATCACTCTCATTACCACCGTCTCATCTAGTCCTCATCAACACTTCCCTGCCTTTAACTCCCTGCTTCTTCCCCCACCACCTCCACCCATCAAGATCGGTCACTGCTCAGGATATTGCCAATCACTGCAAAAAAACCCCCAAAAAACGATAGAAGCAATGTGGGATAGATATTTCCCTCACCTAATATACCATCTACCACCATATTCAAGCTTTTCCTCTTCTGATCCTTCTGCTACAAAGGTACTGCATTTTTCATGGAGACCCATGTAACCATGTGTCCCTTAGTCCCTGTCCCCTCACAACTACTCCACCAACAACCTCGCTCTATTCCAATTAGGGGAGGACTGGGCCAGGGGGCAAATGCCCCCGGGGCTGCTCTGATGCCCAAGGCCGCACTGCTTCTGCCACAAACATGCCCAAAGGCTTCCTGGTCCGGAGGCGTAAACCGAGTGCGGAATGAAGACAAGGACAGTGCGCAGGCCACTCTCCGGAATGGGTGGTGTACACCGTGCCCCGCTGGAGGCTTTCGTCCCCTGGCCAGCTCCAGCCGAGCCACCCCAGCTCCTCCCTGGACCCTTATGCCAGCCAGTTTGGGAATCTGGAGTTGGTGCAGCAGGTGCCTGTTAAGCAGAGTACGTGGAGTAGAGCTTCAGCCTGGGATGGGAGTTAGGAGGAAGCAGGGAAGAGAGAGAACGAGAGAGGGGCCAAGTCGCTGCATCATGGGCCTCTGGGTTGTACTTGCGCCCTGGGTCAAAAGCTGCCAGCCAGTCCGTTTCTAACTCACATTTATTAATTATAGGTACTTATATAGCGCTGTCAGTTACGCCGCGCTTTACATTTATATTGTACATTCACATCAGTCCCTCACCCTCAAGGGGCGTACAATCTAAGGTCCCTCACCCTCAAGGGGCGTACAATCTAAGGTCCCTAACCCTCAAGGGGTGTACAATCTAAGGTCCCTCACCCTCAAGGGGCGTACAATCTAAGGTCCCTAACCCTCAAGGGGTGTACAATCTAAGGTCCCTAACCCTCAAGGGGCGTACAATCTAAGGTCCCTAACCCTCAAGGGGCGTACATTCTAAGGTCCCTAACCCTCAAGGGGCGTACAATCTAAGGTCCCTAACCCTCAAGGGGTGTACATTCTAAGGTCCCTAACCCTCAAGGGGTGTACAATCTAAGGTCCCTAACCCTCAAGGGGCGTACAATCTAAGGTCCCTAACCCTCAAGGGGTGTACAATCTAAGGTCCCTCACCCTCAAGGGGCGTACAATCTAAGGTCCCTAACCCTCAAGGGGCGTACAATCTAAGGTCCCTCACCCTCAAGGGGCATACAATCTAAGTTCCCTAACCCTCAAGGGGCATACAATCTAATGTCCCTAACTCACAATCATACATACACATACTAGGGACAATTTAGACAGGAGCCAATTAACCTTCCAGCATGTCTTTGGAGTGTGGGAGGAAACCGGAGTACCCGGAAGAAACCCAAGCAGGCACAGGGAGAACATGCAAACTCCAGGCAGGTGGTACCGTGGTTGGATTCGAACCAACGACCCGAGTACTGCCAGGCAGAAGTGCGAACCATCTAGCCACTGTGCTGCCCGTGTTCAATCCTTTCCTCTCTACTGCTATCTTCCCCTCCCCCCTAAAGCATTCATGATCCCCTACAATCTCCACTGTGAGCAGAGGTAATGCTGCGCTCATCGATTGCACGTATCCCAGATTCTGACAACATGCTGGCGCTGGTTTCCACCGATATTCACAGATGATGTATGCCTGGCAATGAAATACAGGGAAGCCATATATCAGTTGTGTTTGGAGTTTTATGATCACAGATGTATTTGTAATAAACATGGACTTCTCAGTAGGGGGCGCGATACCTGATAGCCCAGTTATTTGCCCAGGTAGCCGTCATTTGTTGCCCCCCTGGGGTGCGATCAGTTTCGGTGGGCAGTGGGGGTAGGCGGTCAGTGTTTGTACAGTATTGCTCTGCTCCGGTGTCTAAAGGAAAATAAAATCGAGGGATACCTGAGACTCGGCCATCTGTCAGTGCCGTGCTGCCAGCCAGAATGAATCCCGAGGAGGAATCCCCGTGTGGAATTCCCTTCACTGACATCTGCCACCTTCACTGATGGACAGTGTCAGACGGGGGTGGACTGACAACTCATGGGGCCCCCGGGCAATAAGAGATCATGGGGCCCCTGTGTCCTTGCCAACACTCAAGACAACACCCAAAAAAGCCTATGAAAGGTACCAGGGGCATCTCATGGGGCCCCTACTGACCCTGGGCCTAGCTACATGTACTGGGATCAGTCCACCAACATCTTCCACTAACAGGCTACTAACTGCCCAGCAAACACTGCAACTGCGCTAAAGCCAGGGAGATACATCTGTCTTCTCTGGATTTATTCAAGCACTCTCAGGGACTGCAGCATCTGGTCACATGATAATGTGCAACATGCTTCTAATGCTCCAATGTGTGAGTGTGGGGGGGGGGCTGGAACCAGAGAACACACCGGTGGGCACACTGGAACAGTCATATGCAGTGATAGGCTGTAGAGTCAGAGGAATGTTCAGACCGCCGCATGCCAGATACAAAATTAAAACAAAAACACCTCCTGCGCTCTACGACCCAGAGCAAGGGTGGATGGATGGATGGATGGGTGGAAAAGGATCTTGTAGAAATTCGTCCACCAATGCACAGAAGGTTGTGCGGCTCTACACAAGGCTGGGGAAGCCCGACCAGTACTGAAAAGTGAAACAAAAAGAGAGCGCACCAACCTTGCGCATTACCCCAGTGGACTGTGATTTCATTGAATTAACCTCTTCCCGTCCGGCCCATGAATATAAACGGACAGACGGACGGTGGCAGTGCAGGGGCGGGCTGCCGTTCATAAACGGCGCCCGCCATTTTGGACTGTACGCACTACCTGGGAGCCGCGGCACCGATCGCTGTACGGGACCGCTGTGTGAGGTCCCAATCATGTGATCACTGATTGGCCGATCAGTGATCACATGAATAGGCGTAAGCAAGATGTCACTTCTGACATAACTGCTTACTACGTGTGAAATCTGTGAATGATCACACAGATCACATGGTACAGGTCTAGTCACAACAGCCTTGTACCATTTGACAAGCTGTGACCAATCACAGCTCACACAGTAGTTCTCAATGGCTGCAAGAATGCAGCCAGAGAGAAGGAGAAATGATTGCTTTTATAGCCAATATGGGTGTAAATGCAATCAGTGTAAAAAAAAAAAAATCATCACCCCCCACAAGTAGTACAGTGTCACCATGGTGACACTGTACTGCTAGGGTGACAGTATGAAAAAAAACAACATAAATCATAATATTAAAAAAAAATTAAATGTAAAAAAATTTGTTCTAAAAATTATAATTTTTGGTTATAAACTAATTTGGGTTATTTTTTTTTTTACTATAAAGATAACCGAATAAATTTTGGGCAAGATTTATGAAGAAAGATTATATATTTGCAAAATTTTATAAGAAAAACACTTTTTTTTTCAAAATTTTTGGACTTTTTCATTTATATAGCAAACAAAATAAAAATCCCAGCGGTGAATAAATACCACCAAAATAAAGTTTTATCTGTCTCAAAAAATAAAGCTAAAAAAATTCATATGGGTACAGTGTTGCATGACCACGCAATTGTCATTCAAAGTGTGATAGTGCTGAAAGCTGAACATTGGCCTGGACTGGAAGGGGAGGAAAGTGTCCGGACTGGAAGGGGGGGAAAGTGTCCGGACTGGAAGGGGGTGAAAGTGTCCGGACTGGCAGAGGGTGAAAGTGTCCGGACTGGAAGGGGGGAAAGTGTCCGGACTGGAAGGGGGTGAAAGTGTCCAGACTGGAAGGGGGGGAAAGTGTACAGACAGGAAGGGGGTGAAAGTGTTCGGACTGGAAGGGGGGGAAAGTGTCCGGACTGGAAGGGGGGGAAAGTGTCCGGACAGGAAGGGGGGGAAAGTGTCCGGACAGGAAGGGGGGGAAAGTGTCCGGACTGGAAAGGGGTGAAAGTGTCCGGACTGGAAGGGGGGGAAAGTGTCCGGACTGGAAGGGGGTGAAAGTGTCCGGACAGGAAGGGGGTGAAAGTGTTCGGACTGGAAGGGGGGAAAAGTGTCCGGACAGGAAGGGGGGGAAAGTGTCCGGACTGGAAGGGGGTGAAAGTGTCCGGACTGGAAGGGGGGGAAAGTGTCCGGATTGGAAGGGGGTGAAAGTTTCCAGGACTGGAAGGGGGTGAAAGTGTCCGGACTGGAAGGGGGGGAAAGTGTCCGGACAGGAAGGGGGGGAAAGTGTCCGGACAGGAAGGGGGGGAAAGTGTCCGGACTGGAAGGGGGGGAAAGTGTCCGGACTGGAAGGGGGGGAAAGTGTCCGGACTGGAAGGGGGTGAAAGTTTCCAGGACTGGAAGGGGGTGAAAGTGTCCGGACTGGAAGGGGGGGAAAGTGTCTGGACTGGAAGGGGGTGAAAGTGTCCGGACTGGAAGGGGGTGAAAGTGTCCGGACTGGAAGGGGGGAAAGTGTCTGGACTGGAAGGGGGTGAAAGTGTCTGGACTGGAAGGGGGGGAAAGTGTCCGGACAGGAAGGGGGGGAAAGTGTCCGGACAGGAAGGGGGGGAAAGTGTCCGGACTGGAAGGGGGTGAAAGTGTCCGGACTGGAAGGGGGTGAAAGTGTCCGGACTGGAAGGGGGGAAAGTGTCTGGACAGGAAGTAGTTAAGAAATATACTCACAAACAGAGAAGTATAACAAGATCCTGAACGGAACTCCAGGAGTGTAAAACCAGTGCGAGTCTCATCACGAGGGCAGACACTCAAAGTAACGCTGACGCGTTTCGAAGGGGGGGGAGTTCCTTCTTCATCAGAGCTCAATGATGAAGGGATGAAGGGGGTCTCTGTTTGTGAGTATATTTCTTAATTCAATAAAATCAGTCTACTGAGGTCATGTGCAAGGTTGGTGCGCTTTTTGTTTCACTTTAAAGATACAAAATCATCCAGGCCACGCCCCTCTAGCGCATTTCGCCCTCCGTGGCTAAGCCCTGTGGGTGGGGTGAAATGCGTCAAAGGTGTGGCCTGAATGATTTTGTATCTGGCCTGTTCTGGTATGCGGCGGTATGAACTTTTTCTTTCCGGGAATGTCTGCACAGAGCTTGGACGAGCTCTTTTCTTTCCCCGCCTCCACCCAACATTCAGAGTCAGCAGACTTGTGGAGGAGTACCTGGAGTGGTGCTCGAAGTCTGTGTATGGTCACAAGGAGTATTGGGATCATGCTGTTGACATTGGAGGAGAAATTTAAGGTGGGGGGGGGCCTAGAGAGTGGACACACAATTCCATTCCCAGACTCAAGGGTCAGCGCCTGGAACAGCGGGGGTTGCAGAGGGCACAGATGAGAATTTCTTCCATTGTATTTATGTTTATCCTGGAGACAAATCCAGCAGTCAGGCAGTGAGGCTGGAGAGAGCTGCAACTACCGAGAAGAATCACAAGACTCTTTATAGTTCAGTCCCCATCTTCCTCTATAATACACATATAGGGCTACTGGTAACACACTAGTCACACCTTGTGGGAGGGGCAGAGACACAAACTACTCAGGGAATGCCACCATTGTGGGAGGGGCAGAGACACAAACTACTCAGGGAATGCCACCATTGTGGGAGGGGCAGAGACACAAACTACTCAGGGAATGCCACCATTGTGGGAGGGGCAGAGACACAAACTACTCAGGGAATGCCACCATTGTGAGAGGGGCAAAGAAACAAACTACTGCAGGGAAACCTCCCCATTGGGGGAGGGGCAGAGAAACTGCAGGGAAACCTCCCCATTGTGGAAGGGGCAGAGACTCAAACTGCTGCAGGAAATCCCCCCATTGTGGGAGGGGCAGAGACTCAAACTGCTGCAGGAAATCTCCCCATTGTGGGAGGGGCAGAGACTCAAACTACTGCAGGGAAAACCCCCATTGTGGGAGGGGCAGAGACTCAAACTACTGCAGGGAAACCTCCCCATTGTGGGAGGGGCAGAGACTCAAACTACTGCAGGAAACCTCGCCATTGTGGGAGGGGCAGAGAGACAAACTACTCAGGGAATCCCCCCATTGTGGGCGGGGCAGAAACACAAACTACTCAGGGAATCCCCCCATTGTGGGAGGGGCAGAGACACAAACTACTCAGGGAATCCCCCCATTGTGGGAGGGGCAGAGACACAAACTACTCAGTGAATCCCACCATTGTGGGAGGGGCAAAAACAACTACAGGGAAACTTCCCCATCGTGGGAGGGGCAGAGGCACAAACTACTCAGGGAATCCCACCATTGTGGGAGGGGCAGAGAAACAACTAGAGGGAAACCTCCCCATTGTGGGAGGGGCAAAGGCACAAACTACTGCAGGGGAATCCCACCATTGTGGGAGGGGCAGAGACACAAACTACTGCAGGGGAATCCCACCATTGTGGGAGGGACAAAGACACAAAATACTGCAGAAAAACTCACCATTGTGGGAGGGGCAGAGACACTAACTACTGCAGGGAAACTCACCATTGTGGGAGGGGCTAAGATACAAACTATATCAGGAAATCTTATTGTTGTGGGAGGGATGGAGACACAAACTTGCAGGGGAAATGTCACCATTGTGGGAGAGAGGGAGACATTTGGGGTCATGTTGGAGGCAGCGAAGGGTTGATAATTGTAGCATATGATGGAGGCAATCAGGAACGCCGTTCATGGTGGTGTGTAAGCGCGATATTCCACCTGTATCCCCTCGGATTATGATATTATTCAAAGACTCCGCTGGGTGGTGGAGCTGTGAATTCCCTGGAGAGCTCCTTACAGAATCTTATATCACAGACAGGTGGGAATGTAGATGGAGATATGAATGACTGCCTTTCAGGGAGATAAAGAGCACCTGTCCCTTGAGGATCTCTCAGACTGATTACATTTCCCCGGAGGTCCCCCCCCTCACGGGGTAGAGGATTCAATCCTGGTGGCTGAAACTACATCAGAGGATTTTCATCACTCAATTGAATAAAATGAACCCTTTCTAGACTGAGACCTCCCATCCATTTATCATCTACCCACTTGCCCTCTGGAAGGTTTAACCCCCTTCTTGACCTGCCCTTGTTTTTGCTATGCGCCACTGCGTTACTTTAACTGACAATTGCGCGGGTATGCAACACTGTACATAAATAAAATGTATGTCTTTTTGGTAGTTTTTGATCACCACTGGGATTTATTTTTTGCGCTATAAAAAAAAAAAACTTACAATTTTGAAGCAAAAAAAAAACAACACTCTTTTGCATTCTGCTATAAAACATATCCAATAAAAAAAAATGTAAAAATCACATTTCTTCATAAACTTAGGCCATGTATTCTGCTACATATTTCTGGTAAAAAAAAAAATCCTAATAAGTGTATATAGATTGGTTTGAGCAAAAAGTATAGCGGCTACAAACAATGGTATATCCCATATGGAAGAAAAATATATTTGGAATATATTTTTAAAATATTCTTCTCAGATATATTGCCATATATTTGAAATGCTACAATTTTGGCCGTATTCAATATATATGCTGCTATAGGGCGGTCTTCAACTGGATACAGTCATGTGAAAGAATTGTGTACACCCCATGCAAAATGGAAGACATTTTTGAAAAAACATTTGATCTTCATTCAAACAGTGCCAACAGATAAAAGGAAAATTTCCTTGTCAATCATGTATTCATCAAATTCAACAATAGATATATTAATGTACTGGGCAAAAGGTAAGTACACTTCTGATGACAAAAGCTGGTATTGCCCCCTCTGGCAGAAATGGCTTTGTATAACTGCCCCCCCCCCAAAAAAAAATCCCTCTACATTGGAAATCAAATCATGGCCTTGACTAGGCTAGTCTAAAGCCCTCCATTTATTTATTTTTAAATCAGTCCTTGATGGATTTGTTAGTATGTTTTGGATCATTATCATGCTTAAGGATCCATATCCAGTTCATGCTGAAGGAGCCATATCCAGTTCATGCTGAAGGACCCATATCCAGTTCATGCTGAAGGAGCCATGTCCAGTTCATGCTGAAGGACCCATATCCAGTTCATGCTGAAGGATCCATATCCAGTTCATGCTTAAGGACCCATATCCAGTTCATGCTGAAGGAGCCATGTCCAGTTCATGCTGAAGGAGCCATATCCAGTTCATGCTGAAGGAGCCATGTCCAGTTCATGCTGAAGGAGCCATGTCCAGTTCATGCTGAAGGACCCATGTCCAGTTCATGCTGAAGGATCCATATCCAGTTCATGCTGAAGGATCCATATCCAGTTCATGCTGAAGGATCCATATCCAGTTCATGCTGAAGGATCCATATCCAGTTCATGTTGAAGGAGCCATATCCAGTTCATGTTGAAGGAGCCACATCCAGTTCATGCTGAAGGATCCATATCCAGTTCATGCTGAAGGAGCCATATCCAGTTCATGCTGAAGGAGCCGTATCCAGTTCATGCTGAAGGATCCGTATCCAGTTCATGCTGAAGGATCCATTTCCAGTTCATGCAGAAGGATCCGTATCCAGTTCATGCTGAAGGAGCCGTATCCAGTTCATGCTAAAGGAGCCGTATCCAGTTCATGCTGAAGGATCCGTATCCAGTTCATGCTGAAGGAGCCGTATCCAGTTCATGCTGAAGGACCCATATCCAGTTCATGCTGAAGGATCCAAATCAAGTTCATGCTGAAGGATCCATACCGAGTTCATTCTGAAGGATCCATATCGAGTTCATTCTGAAGGATCCATATCCAGTTCATTCTGAAGGAGCCATATCCAGTTCATGCTGAAGGATCCATATCCAGTTCATGCTGAAGGATCCATATCCAGTTCATTCTGAAGGATCCATATCCAGTTCATTCTGAAGGATCCATATCCAGTTCATGCTGAAGGAGCCATGTCCAGTTCATGCTGAAGGAGCCATATCCAGTTCAATTTCAACTTTTGGAAAAATGGCCCCACATTCTCATCAAGCACACTTTGATATGATGCAGAATGTGTATAGCTGACTCAATAACTGTGAGCTGCCCAGGCCCTGAAGCTTAAAAAAAAAGCCCATAACATTTCCACCACCTTGCTTCACAGTTGGTATGAGGTTCTTTTCCTGAAATACTGTCCTTGGTTTGTGGAATACACGTCTACTGTTACTGTGACTCTTTGATTGATCATTATCAGCACCTTAACCTCTTGGCGCCAGTCGAACGCAAATGTGCAGCCTCCTGGCACCTGGGTCTAGACGCCGAGCCACCGCACATTTGCATTCTATTGATAAAACACATAAGTAGAGCAGTACAGTGGCTAAATGGTTAGCACTTCCGCCTGGCAGTACTAGGATCGTTGGTTCGAATCCCAGCCACGGCACCTCCTGCCTGGAGTTTGCATTTTCTCCCTGTGCCTGCGTGGGTTTCCTCCGTGTGCTCCAGTTTCCTCCCACACTCCAAAGACTAGGTTAATTGGCTCCTGTCTAAACTGGCCCTAGTATGTATGTGTATGTATGAATGTGAGTTAGGGACCTTAGATTGTACGCCCCTTGGGGGTTAGGGACTGATGTCAATGTACAATATATATGTAAAGCGCGGCGTACATTGATGGTGCTATACAAGTACCTGAAATAAATAAATAAATATGTGCTTAGAGCACACGCCCTGCGCGCTCCCAGCACTCACGTTTGGTGCTCATGGAAAGGTCCCGATCTCCTCTTTCAATCAGGACCTTTCCCGATCATGTGACCGCCATGACAGCAAATCACGTGACCCTAAAACCCCACCCCGCCTCCCGGCTTCTGGAACCCTTAAAGGGCCAGGAGGTGTCGGTGCCAAGGGGTTAATCCAGAAGGCCTGGTCTTCGCCTATATTTTCATTGGAAAATTCTATTCTTGCTGCAATGTTCTCTTTGGATAGCAAAGGCTTTTTTTTTTTCAGCGAGCATCTAATGAAGATTGAATTGGTGCAATCTCTTTCTGATGCGTGCCCTTTGACCCCCTCTGTTTCATGAGTCACCTGAACATCCCATTGAACAGTCAGTTCTTGGGCTGAATTTGTTGAGCTGGCCTGTCCTCATAAACCTGTAGTGTACAAGGACAATTATATGGTAGGAGCGACAGTAGATCGTACACACCCCAACTAGACGTGCACTTCATTTCGTTCCAAATCAAATTTTGGACAACATTTTTATTAAGCTGGCCATACATTATACAATTGTCTTACAATTTTCTGTATCATTTCCTTTAGATTTACCTTAAATTATGTAGTGCAAGGGACTGCCTGTATAGATGCAAATTGAAAGTCTTGTTTAGGTTCGACCTCATATTATGTGGTTTTTGGTAAATCTAAAGAAAAACTGTAGAAGAAATTTGTATAATGTATGGCTATCCTTATTTGGAGATTCGAGCATATCCGAGTTTCTGAATTACAATAGTAACGAATTTAAATGAATCCGAAATAACAAAACAAAATCTTGTCTGAAATTCAAATTGAATTGGACAGCAAAATCTAATTACAAAATTAATTTCAATTATTATTATTATTATTATACAGAATTTATGGTGCCAACAGTTTGCTCAGCGCTTTACAATATAATAGGAGCAACAATACAGTTCAATATAAGAGGGATAGGAGGGCCCTGATCCTGGGAGCTTACAATCTAAGAGGGAGGGGCTAGTGGTACAAAAGGTAATAACTGTAGGGGATGGACTGGTAGGAGGAAGAGAAGATTTCATTATTAGCTGAGGGCAGGATAGGCTTCCCTGAAGAGAGAGGTTTTCAGAGATCGCCTAAAAGTGAGCAGAGTAGGCGACAGTCTGATAAATTGGGGTAGAGAGTTCCAGGGGGTGGGGGAAGCTCTGCAGAAGTCCTGGAGACAAGCATGGGAGGAGGAGACAAGGGAGCTAGAGAGCAGGAGGTTGTGTGAGAAATATAAACATACTGCTGACTACTGCTGATTTCCTTCAAAGACTATGAGGGTGATTTACTAAAACTGAAGAGCGCAAAATTTGGTGCAGCTATAGATGGCAGCCAATCAGCTTCTAACTTCAGCTTGTCCAATTAAGCATTTTGACAAAAATCCTGGAAGTTGATTGGTTTCTGTGCACAGCTGCACCAGATTTTGCACTCTCCAGTTTTAGTAAATCAACCCCTATGTGTATTAGACTATAGCCCTCTTCCGAAATTTGAATTTTGGAAAGAATAGAACTGAAAAAAATAGAATAGATTTGATTAGAATAGAAAAAAAAATAAAGGAATAGAACAGAAAAGAATAGATTAGAAAGGAAAATAAAAAAAATAGAATACAATAGAATAGAAAATAATAGAAAATAAAGGAATAGGAAAGAATAGAAAAAAAAATAGAATAGAAAGAATATAGCCATCTTCCAAAATTTGAATTTTGGAATGAATAGAATAGGAAAAAATAGAATAGATTTGATTAGAATAGAATAAAAAATAAAAGAATAAAACAGAAAATAATAGATTAGAAAGGAAAATAAAAGAATATAATAAAATAGAAAATAAAGGAATAGAAAAGAATAGAAGAGAAAAAAAATACAATAGAAAGAATATTGCCATCTTCCAAAATTCGCATTTCAAAAAGAACAGAAGAGAATAAAACAGAATAGAACAGAAAATAAAAGAATAGACTACAATAGAATAGAAAATTAGAAAGAATAGAAAAAAAATAGAATAGAAAGTATATAGCCATCTTCCACAATTCAAATTTCAAAAAGAATGTAATAGAATAAAACAGTATAGAACAGAAAATAAAAGAATAGAATACAACAGAATAGAAAATAACAGAATAGAAAAATAGAATAGAATAGAACAAATATAACTGTCTTCCAAAGTTCGAATTGCGATATAGAGGAGAACCGGCTATTCTTTATAATGAATTTGAATCGATTTGATTTGAATCCACTGGAAAAATTAAAATTCGGTCGAAAACTAAACGAAACAAATTTCGTTACGAATTCAAGGAAATTAGTAACTTAACAAGTCAATAAGAAACTACATTTTTTTGTTCTGCACCCCAACCCCCCAAACCTGTCTGCTGATCACCTGACAATTCAAAGCTGGATATAATTCATCTTTTATAAAGGACACAGTCTGCCAATTACCTCCTGCTGGGGTCACCGTGTCTCATGTACCCCAACATGCTCACCCCCCAAATACAGCCCACTCACGCGCAGAGGAAATCTCAACAGATTTTAAATGTAGAAACCAATAAACAGATTAAGTTCACTTAGCACCACCCATCATCTTTATCAGGGGCGGACTGACCATTTGGAAACTCGGGCACTGCCCGAGGGCCCGGGGTCAGTAGGGGGCCCCATGAGATGCCCCTGGTACCTTTTTCATAGGCTTTTTTGAGTTTGGCCAAGGATACAGGGGCCCCAGGATCCCCTATTGCCCGGGGGCCCCATGAGTTGTCAGTCCACCCCTGATCTTCATCCATCTGACAGTTCCTGCGATCTCCAGTGTAGGTGCGGCAGGGCCCTCGGGCAGCGGAAGGGTTAATCTCATGTAGTAATTATTAGTATCTCTGATCTGTACAATACGAGGGGCTGTGACGGGTAATTCGTTTTATTGGACAGACATAGCTCTGCGAAGGAGAGCGAGATCAATAACGGGGAATAATTATGTGTTCATAAACGGAGAACAGGAGCCGGGGTCGGGGCAGCGTCCTTTATAACACGTCATTTTATTTGCAGAGTGCATGCCCGATGCGTGGGGCAGGGGCCATCTTGGGGCCCAGGGCCCTCACATCAGTTATTACTCCTCCTTTATATGGTTCTAATAGATGGCTGCTGTATCAGTTTGTGATGGGAGTCACTTTGGGTGGGGGGCTCATGGAACACAGCCCCCTTTGGAGAGGTGGGGAGACCCCCGTCTCAGCTCCCCATATCCCTATTATGTGTAAGTCACCCTGTGCCTGTTAGGGGTACAAGGAGGAATGTCCTGATATTGTGTAGACATGTATAGGTGGGGTGTAGGGGGGTTGTTCATTGTTTACTGCCATGTGGTTCCATTGTTCTGTTGTGTGTCTTGCTTGCCAGCAAACTATTATGGGATGTATGTGTTTATGTGTATTGGCTTGGTGGGGGGTGTCTGCTGTGTGTCTCTTGTTACTAAATGTTTTGCCCCGCCCTGTGTATATATCTTGTGTCTGTGTTAAAAAGCAGTCTATTTCCTGTTTTAAGACGAGTCTGGTGCTTTTTTGTCTTGTATGGTCAGCATTGGTGTCCGTGGATCTGTGTTCGGACAGGGAAGCGGGAGTCTAACGGAAATACCCTACTGCAGTCGGGGTCCGGTTCCGTTACACAGCCCATCATAGTGGCGTGAATCTGCATCATCTGCCTAGGGCAGACATTTTCAACCAGTGTTCCGAGGAACCTTAGGGTTCCTCAGAGGGGTCCCTTGATCTGTGGCTGACTGAACTCTCATCTGATGATGATGCCGTCATAGTCCCAGGTCCAACGACAATTGGCAGAGCCGACGGTATGACGTCAATGATCTTTTTTTATCTGACTGCAAGGGTGGCATTCTGGCAATCGCTGTATGGTCCCATTTGCACCTTTGCGTTTCGAGGACACAAGCAGGAATGCGCATTTCTGTGCATGTTCCTAAAAATGGACCAAAACACGCATGTCGCTTGCGTTGCCATTATTTCTTAACAACACAGGTAGCAGACGAATGTTTTGTTGCAAAATGCGAAGTACAAAAATGCTGCCTGAAAAAGGTGCAGGAGCTACTTTGGTGTAATTTCTCATACATGGGGCAGCCCATTCAAGTGCATGGGCTGCCCTATGTTGTTACATGACAAAAACGGCAAAAAAAATGTGCATAAGCATGTTGTGTAGGTGTGAATGGGGCTTATGGATGGTATTCTTCTCATTGACACCCAATGTAAGGAGCATTCTTCCCACTGACCACCAATGAAAGGAGCATTCTTCTCACTGACCACCAATGTAAGGGACATTCTTCTTACTGACCACCAATGTAAGGGGCATTCTTCCCACTGACCCCCAATGTAAGAGACATTCTTCCCACTGACCCCCAGTGTAAGAGGCATTCTTCCCACTGAACATCAATGTAAGAGGCATTCTTCCCACTGACCCCCAATGTAAGAGACATTCTTCTTACTGACCCCCAGTGTAAGAGGCATTCTTCCCACTGACAACCAATGTTAGGGACATTCTTCCCACTGACCCCCAATGTAAGAGGCATTCTTCCCACTGACCACCTATGTAAGGGACATTCTTCCCACTGACCACCAATGTAAGGGACATTCTTCCCACTGACCACCAATGTAAGGGACATTCTTCCCACTGACCCCCAATGTAAGGGACATTCTTCCCCCTGACCATCAATGTAAGGGATATTCTTCCCACTGATCACCAATGTAAGGGGCATTCTTCCCACTGACCCCCAATGTAAGGGACATTCTTCCCACTGATCACCAATGTAAGGGGCATTCTTCCCACTGACCACCAATGTAAGGGACATTCTTCCCACTGATCACCAATGTAAGGGACATTCTTCCCACTGACCATCAATGTAAGGGACATTCTTCCCACTGATCACCAATGTAAGGGACATTCTTCCCACTGACCATCAATGTAAGGGACATTCTTCCCACTGCCCCTCAATGTAAGGGACATTCTTCCCACTGACCCCCAGTGTAAGAGGCATTCTTCCCACTGACCACCAATGTTAGGGACATTCTTCCCACTGACCCCCAGTGTAAGAGGCATTCTTCCCACTGACCACCAATGTTAGGGACATTCTTCCCACTGACCACCAATGTAAGGGACATTCTTCCCACTGACCACCAATGTAAGGGACATTCTTCCCACTGACCCCCAATGTAAGGGACATTCTTCCCCCTGACCATCAATGTAAGGGATATTCTTCCCACTGATCACCAATGTAAGGGGCATTCTTCCCACTGATCACCAATGTAAGGGGCATTCTTCCCACTGACCACCAATGTAAGAGGCATTCTTCCCACTGACCACCAATGTAAGGGACATTCTTCCCACTGATCACCAATGTAAGGGGCATTCTTCCCACTGACCGCCAATGTAAGAGGCATTCTTCCCACTGACCCCCAATGTAAGGGACATTCTTCCCACTGATCACCAATGTAAGGGACATTCTTCCCACTGACCACCAATGTAAGAGGCATTCTTCCCACTGACCACCAATGTAAGGGACATTCTTCCCACTGACCATCAATGTAAGGGACATTCTTCCCACTGCCCCTCAATGTAAGGGACATTCTTCCCACTGACCCCCAATGTAAGGGACATTCTTCCCACTGACCCCCAATGTAAGGGACATTCTTCCCACTGACCACCAATGTAAGGGGCATTCTTCCCACTGACCACCAATGTAAGGGATATTCTTCCCACTGACCCCCAATGTAAGGGACATTCTTCCCACTGACCTCCAATGTAAGGGACATTCTTCCCACTGACCCCCAATGTAAGGGACATTCTTCCCACTGACCCCCAATGTAAGGGACATTCTTCCCACTGACCCCCAATGTAAGGGACATTCTTCCCACTGACCCCCAATGTAAGGGACATTTTTCCCACTGACCACCAATGTAAGGGGCATTCTTCCCACTGATCACCACTGTAAGGGGCATTCTTCCCACTGACCCCCAATGTAAGGGACATTTTTCCCACTGACCACCAATGTAAGGGGCATTTTCCCCACTGATCACCACTGTAAGGGGCATTCTTCCAATGCCCCCTGATGGACCAATCATTTCAAGGGTTCCTCTGGGGTAAAAAGGTTGAGAGCCTAACCTAGGGTGTCATAGTTTAGGGGGCCTCCTTGACATGAAAATATCTGAAAGTTTTCCCCAGCCTCCATCATAGACGCAGTGCTAGTATTGCTGCGCAGGCACGGCTGTCCCAGTGATCGCCCGAGAAATCCATCCTAGCCAATTGGACGATTTCTGTACCCCGAGTGCTGCCACTTCGCTGATCTGAATTACGATTGGTCACTCTGGGTCACTGGACACCGGACTTTCACGCACCATTTAGTACATAAAATCAGAAGATTCCTGATCTTGTTGTCCGGCCATGTTATCGCAGCTTTTCCCTGAAGATAAAAGGAAAGTGGATTAGGATTCGTTATTATCGTTCCCATTGACCGGTGTGTATAAATACGGGGGATTTGGAGATCGTTCGGCGATCAGCGTCGGGGATGGACTTGTTCGTTGGATCTGGAGTTAGGCTCGCCCGTCAACCTACAGAAAATCTAATTAAACAATTTACGTGGTTAATCCATATTGAACACCGGGGCTTCGGAGGGCTCTTCACATTGAGCGTCCATTGAAGCGCTGACCCCCTCCGGCACCATTCGGATTAAAGCAGCCCGCAGGTGGCGGGGGAGGGGGGGGGGCGCTCGGCCCAGGAATGTCGCTCTATTGTTATATTCGAATACTGGGACAGAGAAAGGATAGATCAACCCCGCGGTACGATAAATCCTCCTTATCCTGCCCACTCCAAATGACTAACAATTATCCTCTCCACTGCCAGTCTTCCGTCATCACTTCACATAGAGAATTCCAGAAAAATGCTAAAAACAAAATCCATTCATCTAGAGGAATAATAATTGCATTGTTGCATGCTGCTAGTATAAATATCTAAACTCTGCCTTTATATTAGCTGACAGCAGCAGAACTCAAACTAATGCAGGCCATTGACGGGTCGAAAATCAGCCGATTTTTGCACCGTTAGTGGGTTAATTGGTCGGCTGTCTTTCAGGGTTTTGGCACATTTTTTTTATCGGTCAAGTTGGAAAATTCGTGGCCGATTTTGACGATCGGCCGATTTTCCCGGCAATGATGGGGAAATCGGCCGATCATTTTATCGACAAAAAATCTGCGCATGAGCCGTGACCTGCAAGAAGAAGCAGAAGAAAAATAATAAGAAGAAAAATAAGAAGAAGAAGAAGAAAAGAAGAAGAAAAAGAAAAGAAGGAGAAGAAGAAAAGAAGTAGAAGAAAAGAAGTAGAAGAAAAAGAAGATGAAAAAGAAGAAGAGGAAAAAGAAGAAGAAGAAAAAGAAGAAGAAGAAAAAGCAGAAGAAAAGAAGAGGAAAAAAAGAAGAAGAAAAAGAAGAAGAAGAAGAAAAAGCAGAAGAAAAGAAGAAGAGGAAAAAAAGAAGAAAAAGAAGCAGAAGAAGAAAAAAAGGGGAAGAAGAAAAGAAGGGGAAGAAGAATTCCAGTCCGCTATTATATTTTATATGAAAAGTCTTGCGGTTGCAACAATGTATCCATTTGTATCTGAATAAAAACATCTGTATCCAAAATGAATACAAATGGATACATTGTTGCAACCGCAAGACTTTCATGTAAAATATAATAGCGGAGCTCTCTGCAGGGACAGAAGTAATTATGGGGTTAGACGGGACAAAAATCGGCCGATTTGTTTTACCATTGGTGGTAACGTTGGCCGATTGAACAACCGATTTTTTTTTTTTTTTTTTTTTTTTAAACGGCCGATTTCCGACCCGTCTATGGCCTGCATAAGATAGGGAGGTTTGGTGCCATCGGTCTGGCTCTATTCCAGGGATCCCCAAACTTTCTAAACAAAGGGACAGCTTACTGTCCCTCAGACTCTAGGGGGGCAGGATTGTGGCCAGTGGGAGTAAACAATGTCTTGTCTTTAGTGTCAGTGAGAGGAATAATACCGTCGCTGATTTCAGTGGCAAGAATTGTGTACCTTTATTGGTATCAGTGGGAGAAATCGTGTCCCTTTGTTGGTGTCATTGGGAGAAATAGTGTGACATCATTGGTGTCATTGAGAGAATTGTGTCCCTTCATTGGTGTCAGTGGGAGGAATTATGTCCCTTTGTTGGTGTCATTGGGTGGAATAGTGTCCCAGCGTTGGTGTCAGTGGAAGAAATTGTGCCCCTCCATTGGTTAGTGGAAGGAATTGTGTCCCTATATTAGTGCCAGTGGGAGGAATAGTGCCCCATTATTGGTGTCAGTGGGAGGAATAGTGCCCCATCATTGGTGTCAGTGGGAGGAATAGTGCCCCATCATTGGTATCAGTGGGAGGAACAGTGCCCCATCGTTGGTGTCAGTGGGAGGAATAGTGCCCCATCATTGGTATCAGTGGGAGGAATAGTGCCCCATCATTGGTGTCAGTGGGAGGAATAGTGCCCCATCATTGGTATCAGTGGGAGGAATAGTGCCCCATCATTGGTATCAGTGGGAGGAATAGTGCCCCATCGTTGGTATCAGTGGGAGGAATAGTGCCCCATCGTTGGTATCAGTGGGAGGAATTGTGCCCCATCATTGGTGTCAGTGGGAGGAATTGTGCCCCATCATTGGTATCAGTTGGAGGAATTGTGCCATTTCATTGGTGTCAGAGGGAGGAATAGTGTCCCAATGTTGGCGTCAGTGGGATAAATTGAGAAATTGTGTCCCTTAATTGGTGTCAGTGAAAGGAATAGTGCCCCATTGTTGGTTATAGTCAGAGGAATTATGCCCCATTGTTGGTGTCACTGGATGAAATAGTGCACTGTGTAGCGCTGCCAGTTTCAGTTGCTGAGGACTTGCTGACTGCAGAAGAGAGCAGAGAGAGAAATTGTTAGTGTGATGTATATCCTTTATTGTCCAATCAGCGGGCAAGGGGTTAGGAGGGCAGCAAGCTGTGTCAGTTATCAATAATAATAAATAGTGGGGACGCCGTCTAGCGGTGAAGTGAGGTAAGGGGTGTCAGGATCACAAGACCGGCTGAACAGAGTAATAAACTTTTCAGCTTTTTGTTGGTGTATTTACTGATTGTCAGGATTTCCGCTTTAAAACTGCCCGACCACAGATGACAGCCTGCCCAATGTGGGTGACACCACCCATGAATGTGGTCACACGACAATAAACACTCGGGAACATGCGGTCTCTCCTATTGGCTCTTCATTGTTTTATTTCTAATGATCAGGAAGTGAAACAGACAGAAATGTCCTCTTCTTCGTTCATGGGATCACAGACAGTCACACCTTGCGGGATCTCAGTGACCCTCCGTACAGCGCAGACTATAATTACAGAACAATGTGTGGAATAATGTCCCATATGTCTGTATTGTGTGACAGGCCAGGAATTCAGTTTATGGCGGTGTGAATAGAGACGGGTCAGGTTTCAGGGTCAGGACAGGCTGAGTGATAGTGGCGGGTCATATGAAACCATCTATATACTCAGAGCACAAATCTTCCCATCTGCATCACTGCTCCATTGTGTCCCTATAGGAGAAAGGAGAGGGGGAATAGGTGAGGACAGGAAAGGGGGTACAGGTGGGGGAGGGGGATGGGACAGGGGGGTATAATAAGTGTGTGTGGGTTCGGGGTTCAGGATAGAAGATAGGTATGGGTGAGGGTGGGGTGGAGACAGGAGAGGGAGGTATAGGTAAGGAGAGGAGAAGGGGAAGGGATACAGGTAGGATGAAAGGGAAGTCAGGAGAGGGGTACGTGTGGTGAGGGAGGCACAGGGAGAACATGCAAACTCCAGGCAGGTGGTGCCGTGGCTGGGATTCGAACCATCGACCCGAGTACTGCCAGGCGGAAGTGCTAACCATTTAGCCACTGTGCTGCCCATCCTCCTTAAAGCAGAGCTCCACCCAAAAGGGGAAGTTCCGCTTTAAGGACTGCTCCCCCGCTCCCCATTGAGGATTAGCACCTTTCGGGGGCGGGGGGGGAGCGGGTACCTGTCAAATTCGGGTACCCGCTCCCCTTCCCCCCCGCTTCCGGTCCGATCGCCTAGTTGACCGGAAGCGGAAGGTGTCCTCCCCCCTCCCTCCCTGTACTCTTTTGGGACACGTGACAGGTCCCAGAAGACTACAGGACCATTCATGAAACGCAGCGCTACTCGCACATGCGCAGTAGCCACCTGGCTGTGAAGCCGCAAGATGTCACAGCCGGGTGCCCACACTGAAGATGTCGGCCTCCTGGAATACAGGACAGCCGGTGAAACGAGCTGCGGCGGGGACAACGTGGGATTGTGGGACAGGTAAGTGGCTGTTTTTTAAAAGTCAGCAGCTACAGTTTTGTAGCTGCTGTCAGTTTTGTAGCTGCTGTCAGTTTTTGTAGCTGCTGTCAGTTTTTTAGCTGCTGTCAGTTTTGTAGCTGCTGTCAGTTTTTGTAGCTGCTGTCAGTTTTTTAGCTGCTGTCAGTTTTTTAGCTGCTGTCAGTTTTGTAGCTGCTGTCAGTTTTTTAGCTGCTGTCAGTTTTGTAGCTGCTGTCAGTGTCGGGAGGAACGGACACAGAGGTAAAAGTTGGGGTCAGGTGTACAGTATATGCTGGGTATAGGTGAGAAAGGTAAGGACAGAAGAAGGGGTACAGGTGGGGGTGGAGGAGGTCAGGAGAGGGGGGGTAAAAGTAGAGGTGGGATCAGGATAGAAGATGGGTATTGGTGAGAGAGGTGAGGACAGGACAGGGGGTATAGGTAAGGGGGAGGGGGGAGGAATAAGTGTGGTGAGGGAGGTGGGGGAGGACAGGACACGGAAGTAAAAGTGGGGGCAGGTGTATATGATGGGTATGGGTGAGAAAGGTGAGGACAGGAAAGGGGGTATAGGTAAGTAGGGTAGAGGGGTATAGGTAAGAGGGTGAGGACAGGAGAGGGGATATAGATGAGTAGAGGAGTATAGGTGAGGGGGGTGAGGAAAGGAGAGGGGGTATGGGTGAGGGGGTGAGAACAGAAGATGGGATATAGGTGAGTAGAAGAGTATAGGTGAGGGGGGTGAGGAAAGGAGTGGGGGTATGGGTGAGGGGGTGAGGACAGGAGAAGGGGTATAGGTGATTAGGGGAGTATAGGTGAGGGGGGTGAGGAAAGGAGTGGGGGTATGGGGGTGAAGAAAGGAGAGGGGGTATAGGTGAGTAGAGGAGTATAGGTGAGGGGGGTGAGGAAAGGAGAGGGGGTATGGGTGAGAGGGTGAAGACAGGAGAGGGGGTATAGGTGAGTAGAGGAGTATAGGTGAGGGGGTGAGGAAAGGAGTGGGGGTATGGGTGAGGGGGTGAGGACAGGAGAGGGGGTGTAGGTAAGTAAAGGGGTATAGGTGAGGGGGTGAGGACAGGAGAAGGGGTATGGGTGAGTAGAGGGGTATAGCTGAGGGGGTGAGGAAAGGAGTGGGGGTATAGGTGAGTAGAGGAGTATAGGTGAGAGGCGTGAGGAAAGGA
Source organism: Staurois parvus (assembly GCF_062004578.1). Lineage (NCBI taxonomy): Eukaryota > Metazoa > Chordata > Amphibia > Anura > Ranidae > Staurois > Staurois parvus. The sequence continues at coordinate 158,023 of NW_028318292.1, read as the reverse complement.
GAGGGGGTATGGGTGAGGACAGGAGAGGGGGTATAGGTGAGTAGAGGAGTATAGGTGAGGGGGGTGAGGAAAGGAGTGGGGGTATGGGTGAGGGGGTGAGGACAGGAGAGGGGGTATAGGTGAGTAGAGGAGTATAGGTGAGAGGGGTGAGGAAAGGAGTGGGGGTATGGGTGAGGGGGTGAGGACAGGAGAGGGGGAATAGGTGAGTAGAGGAGTATAGGTGAGGAAAGGAGAGGGGGTATGGGTGAGGACAGGAGAGGGGGTATAGGTGAGTAGAGGAGTATAGGTGAGGGGGGTGAGGAAAGGAGTGGGGGTATGGGTGAGGACAGGAGAGGGGGAATAGGTGAGTAGAGGAGTATAGGTGAGGAAAGGAGAGGGGGTATGGGTGAGGGGGTGAGGAAAGGAGAGGGGGTATAGGTGAGTAAAGGGGTATGGGTGAGGGGGTGAGGACAGAAGAGGGGGTATAGGTGAGTAAAGGGGTATGGGTGAGGGGGTGAGGAAAGGAGTGGGGGTATGGGTGAGGGGGTGAGGACAGGAGAGGGGGTATAGGTGAGGGGGTGAGGACAAGAGAGGGTAATACTAAGGAGAGGAGGAGGGAGAGCACCAGTGAGATGAGTATAGGTGAGGGTTTGGATTTGGATAATGGGGGTGTCATACTGGTCTTGGGGGGGCTGTGTATTGGGTCCTCCCTCCCTCCATGACATGGAATGGTCTCCTATCATGGATGGATATCCTGGTTCTGGCAGGAATGTGTGGCCTGCAGGCCGGATCTGATAGGGGAGGAGGGGACGTCACTGTCCCACATAGATTCATGTCCCTGCAGGCAGAGAATGCGGAGATTATCAGGCCGGGCAGAGGACACAACATGTCTGAGCCCATGGGGATGGGGGGTGACATCATAATAGGAGTCATTACAGCGGCATGTGATAGTATCAGCAGCTCTCACATAACACATACCGACACACCAAACCACAGACACCGACTGACAGCAGGCGGCGTCCCTCAACTCCAATCATTGTAACACCTTTATAGAGTATATAACACCCCCATGTAGTTACATTATTAGTCTGGCTGAAAAAAGACAAAAGTCCATCCAGTTCAACCGTTGAAAAAAAAAAAATTAGTTATAATCCTACACCCACAGCTGATCCAGAGGAAGGCAAAAAACCCCAACAAAGCACGATCCAATTTGCTCCTGCAGGGAAATAAATTCCTTCCTGATCCCCCGAGAGGCAATCAGATATTCCCTGGATCAACTTTCCCTATAAATGTTATATCCAGTTATATTCTGTGTATCCAAGAAAGAATCCAGGACTTTCCTACAGCAATCCACTGAGCTGGCCACAACCAACTCTGGAGGGAATCTATTCCACATTCTCAGAGCTCTTACTGTGAAGAAACCTTTCCGTGTTTCTTCAAATGTTTAACCTGAGAAAATGGACCGTTTTAAGAAAAAAAAAAATCAGGTCATTGTAAAATTTGTGGCAGCAACACGTCTCAAAAAAGTTGGGACAGAGCAATGAAAAGCTGACAAACTAAGGAGTACTGCTTCTATACAGAGTACACTATACTCCCTGCCCTCCCTATTTATTTATTTCAGGTACTTATATAGCGCCACCAATGTATGCAGCACTTTACATATATATTGTACATTCACATCAGTCCCTAATCCTCAAGGGGCGTACAATCTAAGGTCCCTAACCCTCAAGGGGCGTACAATCTAAGGTCCCTAACCCTCAAGGGGCGTACAATCTAAGGTCCCTAACCCTCAAGGGGCGTACAATCTAAGGTCCCCAACCCTCAAGGGGTGTACAATCTAAGGTCCCCAACCCTCAAGGGGCGTACAATCTAAGGTCCCTAACCCTCAAGGGGTGTACAATCTAAGGTCCCTAACCCTCAAGGGGCGTACAATCTAAGGGCCCTAACCCTCAAGGGGAGTACAATCTAAGGTCCCTAACCCTCAAGGGGCGTACAATCTAAGGTCCCTAACCCTCAAGGGGCGTACAATCTAAGGTCCCTAACTCACATTCATACATACACATACTAGGGACAATTTGGACAGGACCCAATTCACCTGCCAGCATGTCTTTGGAGTGTGGGAGGAAACCGGAGTACCCGGAGGAAACCCACGCAGGCACAGGGAGAACACATGCAAACTCCAGGCAGGTGGTGCCATGGTTGGGATTCGAACCAACGACCCCTAGTACTGCCAGGCGGAAGTGCTAACCATTTAGCCACTGTGCTGCCCATCCTCCTTAAAGCGGAGCTCCACTCAAAAGGGGAAGTTCCGCTTTAAGGACTGCTCCCCCGCTCCCCATTAAGGATTGGCACCTTTGGGGGGGCGGGGGGAGCGGGTACCCGAATTTGACAGGTACCTGCTCCCACTTCCGGTCCGGTTGCCTAGGCAATCAGAAGCAGAAGGTGTCCTCCCTCCCTGTAGTCTTTTGGGACACGTGACAGGTCCCAGAAGACTCCAGGACCATTCATGAAACGCAGCGCTACTCGCGCATGCGCAGTAGGCACCTGGCTGTGAAGCCGCAAACTGTCACCGCTGGGTGCCCACACTGAAGATGCCGGCCTCCTGGAATACAGGACGGCTGGTGAAACGGGCTGCGGCGGGGACAACGCGGGATCGTGGTAGAGGTAAGTGGCTGTTTTTTAAAAGTCAGCAGCTACAGTTTTTGTAGCTGCTGCCAGTTTTGTGGCTGCTGTCAGTTTTTGTACCTGCTGTCAGTTTTGTACCTGCTGTCAGTTTTGTAGCTGCTGTCAGTTTTGTAGCTGCTGTCAGTTTTTGTAGCTGCTGTCAGTTTTGTAGCTGCTGTCAGTTTTGTAGCTGCTGACTTTTATTATTTTTACAGAGTGAGTGGAACTCCGCTTTAAATCTGAACTACACTGCGTCTGAGCACCACAAACACAATTTAATTAATTTTTAATATTCAAGGCAAACCCGCCAACCCCTCCATGCCCCCATGCTTTATTTTGCTGAGTAATCACTTTGAAAAACTCCCCCCCCCCCCCCGGCATATCTGGTGTGGCCATCTTGAGTAAGGGCAGATGATTCAAGTAGCGTTTACTTCCTGGAATCCATCTATGCTTAGCTTAGGCATGGAAGCAAGAGGGTGTGCTTAGCTGAGAAAACCCCTCCTGAAGACTCCTGGGATGTATGACATCATTTGCCTAGGTATGAAACCAGGAAGTAACTGAAGAAATGCGGGGAAAAAAAGGTTTAAAACAAACAACATACATTCCTATCTATTTACTAATTCTAGCAGCATAACGATCACAAACAGTCCATGTTGACTGAGAGAGTGAAGTTCCACATTAAAGCTGATTGGTCGCGTTCCCACAAGGCTGCTGAAGATTTGTCGTGTGTGCAAAACACTTTTAGCTGCATCCAGGGGCGGACTGACAACTCATGGGGCCCCCGGGCAATAGGGGATCATGGGGCCCCTGTGTCCTTGCTCAAACTTAAAAAAGCCTATGAAAAAGGTACCAGGGGCATCTCATGGGGCCCCCTACTGGCTCGGGCCCTCGGGCAGTGCCCGAGTTTGCAAATGGTCAGTCCGCCCCTGGCTGCATCCAATCCACCAGCCTCCACCCATAACTGAAAGACAGCGTCCCTTCTGTCAGAGTCAGAAAGCAGAAGACATGTTACGCTCCCTGGGTCAGATCCTCTAGCCCGGAAATTGCTGTAATCTCGGCACAATCCTTTTATATCAAACTCAGGAAAATGACATTACCGACAGAGCGCCGCGGTTCGCCTCTAATACTGTCCAGATTAACCCTGCGTCTACCGCTGCCCTGAGGGGCTGATGGGGCTGGGGGGGAAATATGGGAGTCTGGGCCTATTCTGGGTTTTTGTATCATTGGAAGGGATTTACTAACGTGAGATGTGGTGAAGAGAACCCGTCTGTCCTTCAATCATCCAATTCCATACAGGAGAATCTGATACAAAGCTTCCTCTGATTGGCTGTGTGCAGTGCAGACAGGTCCTCTTTAGTAAATCAGACCTAGAATCTGTGCCAGCATCCTGGAAAATGTCTCCCACTGGAGGCCTGTTGTGACTGCAACTATCGGCCGCTCTACGTATGTGAATTCATGCACTGAGCAGTCCCTAGCGGTCTGATTATGTCCATAGTTCTGTGCTCAAAGCGGTACATTTTTTTGCATGGAAATATGTCTTTTTTTTTATTGTAGGCCTGTAATTTTTAGGAATAACTCCCTGAAATCTGTCCGAACAAGAGTCTAGGAAACATCCCGGGTAGGATAAAATTTGAAACACAAAATCATAAATTATAATTTAATAAATAATCATAAAAAATAATAATATAATAATAATACATTTAATTCAATAATATAATCAAACCAAAAACACTGAAATGTGAAATAGAGCGCCAAGTTCGCACATCGCTGAGCTCAGTCGCAGAATCGTTTTCAGTGTCTGATGAGGAATTTCCCCCACCAATCATTATCACTCAATTCTGCAAGTGGTTCTGATTTACTATCGCTGTTCTCTAGCCGGTCTAAAACCGCGTCTGACCTAAAGGGACGCTTTTTGGACGCCATGGACGTTTCTCAGTTTCCAGGCAGAAAGAACAGTAAAAATGCAGGCAGGGCGCCGGACAAAGCACTCGGGACACAATGTATGTGAAATGGTTTGATACAGGAATGTTATACTATGTGATATTCGTTTATTAGAAAATGAAAGTTTTTAACAATTTCAAATTTGCCGCCGGTTCCGGCCCCCGTACGTCCCAACGCTCGCAGGGACCGGAACACGGAGAGATGGCCGGGGCCGCTGCAGGGGATGCATCGCGGGAGCGAAGGACAAGCTCTGCAGGGAATCCCTGAGCAACGCCGCATGGTAAGCCCGAGTGTAGCTCGGGGGGGGGGGGTTACCGCTTTTGGTGCTGAAACTTTACCCCGAGCTACACTCGGGAATACCGCCAGGGGGGTTAAATTATAATTTATGATTTCGTGTTTCAAGTTTTATCCTCCCCGGGATGTTTACTAGACTCTTGTTCGAACAGATTTCAGTGAGTTATTCCTAAAAATTACAGCCCTACAATAAAAAAATACATATTTCCATGCAAAAAAATGTACCGCTTTGAGCACAGAAATACTGACATAATCAGACCGCTAGGGAGGTTAACAAGATGGCAGTCTGCGGGAAGGTCAGAGCACCGAGTGTATGAGTTGCTCTGACACGATGCGGAGATCCCGGTTCCACCAGACAGCACTTTGTGTCCAGATTCTCCGTGGAGACATCATCCGCCATGCCGGGGAGGAGGGGGGGTGGCGGGAAAGCTCTGACAATGGAGTTTTCTCCGTCGCTGTGTGTAGAATGTGTTTCCAAGCAACAGAGAACACCCCCCCCCCCCCAGCACAATGTCTCGCAGCTCGTCCTGCACCGCGTCACGCCAAACACACAGTACCGCCATGGTGGCCTACTACACCAGACCCAATATTATTTCTATAATGGTGGCCCTCTGGGTCACATGACCAAGATGTCTGCATCTGTGCGCCCCCCCGTGATCAGCGATACGCCGCCATTCGCTGCACCTGAATACAGAACAAGGGGCGCCGAGACCCCCAATAATGAAGATCCTGACTCCATGCCCCCCTTGCGGCACGATCCGGCATATTAAATAGGTAAAATTGTATTGCAACGAATCAGATTCCAGCTCATAGTATAGAGCACATTGAAAGACAATTTCTGATTGGCCAATTGCGCGATAAACGCCTATTCTTTCTGCGGAGATGCAGCTGCTGTGTGGGTTAGATTGTCAGCTCCTGGGCCGATGTCGGTTCTTGTATGTAACCGAGAGATCAGAATAAAACATTTCGTACAATCTTCGGATTATTTGCTGTCATTAATAACAGAAGGTGGACCACAAATGCCAGCATGGCGGGGCTGGGGCTGGTTGGGAGGACTGTTATGGCGATGAGTCATGGTGGAGGGGGGAAGGGTGGTTTCCCGGCCTGGTTCTGCAGTTGCCCCCCCCCCTGCACAGGCTGGGATGTGGTTTGGGGGGGCAGAGTAATCCCCCCCGTCCCCCGTATCCCCCTCCCTGCCGCCTCACCGCACATTGCTGCACCATGGAAAATGCTTTTGTGAAGTTTCTATGGGAACTGGAATCTTTTCACCGGCTGCTAATCGCACTGCTAATAGGGGAGAGGTCAGAGAAAAGCCGGCCCGGGTGAATAGAGACCCCCTGCCCCCTCCTCGGACTCTGGCACAAGGGGCAAGGGGGGTCCTACATCCATTTCTGTAATACCGGAATGTGGGGGGCTCCTCCATCTCTATAATGCTGACACACAGGGTGGGGGGCTCCTCCATCTCTATAATGCTGACATACAGGGCGGGGGGCTCCTCCATCTCTATAATGCTGACACACAGGGCGGGGGGCTCCTCCATCTCTATAATGCTGACACACAGGGCGGGGGGCTCCTGCATCTCTATAGCGCTGACACACAGGGTGGGGGGCTCCTCCATCTCTATAATGCTAACACACAGGGCGGGGGGGCTCCTCCATCACTATAGCGCTGACACACAGGGTGGGGGGCTCCTCCTCTATAACGCTGACACATAGGGTGGGGGGCTCCTCCATCTCTATAATGCTGATACACAGGGTGGGGGGCTCCTCCTCTATAACGCTGACACATAGGGTGGGGGGCTCCTCCTTCTCTATAATGCTGACACATAGGGTGGGGGGCTCCTCCATCTCTATAATGCTGATACACAGGGTGGGGGGCTCCTCCTCTATAACGCTGACACATAGGGTGGGGGGCTCCTCCTTCTCTATAATGCTGACACACAGGGTGGGGGGCTCCTCCTCTATAACGCTGACACATAGGGTGGGGGGCTCCTCCTTCTCTATAATGCTGACACACAGGGTGGGGGGCTCCTCCATCTCTATAATGCCGACACACAGGGCGGGGGGCTCCTCCATCTCTATAATGCTGACACACAGGGTGGGGGGCTCCTCCATCTCTATAGCGCTGACACACAGGGTGGGGGGCTCCTCCTCTATAATGCTGACACACAGGGTGGGGGGCTCCTCCATCACTTTAATGCCAACACACAGGGCGGGGGGCTCATTTATCTCTGTAATACTGACATACAGGGTGGTGGGCTCCTCATCTTTTAGAATGCTAACACATGGGTCGGGTGGGGGAAAGGGGGGGGTCTCCTCCACCTTGAAATAATAACACAAAGGACGAGGGGCTTCACCATTTCTGCAATACCAACATATGGAGGGGGTGGCTCTTCCACCTCAATAATACCGACACATGGGTTGGGGGGCTCCTCCACCTCTGTAATACTGACACACAGATTGGGGGGCTCCTCCACCTCTGTAATACTGACACACAGATTGGGGGGCTCCTCCACCTCTGTAATACCGACACACAGGTTGAGGGGCTCCTCCATCTCTGTAATACTGACACATGGGTTGGGGGGCTTCTCCACCTCTCTAATACTGACACACAGGTTGGGGGGCTCCTCCACCTCTGTAATACCGACACACAGGTTGGGGGGCTCCTCCACCTCTGTAATACTGACACACAGGTTGGGGGGCTCCTCCACCTCTGTAATACTGACACACAGGTTGGGGGGCTCCTCCACCTCTGTAATACTGACACACAGGTTGGGGGGCTCCTCCACCTCTGTAATACTGACACACAGGTTGGGGGGCTCCTCCACCTCTGTAATACCGACACACAGGTTGGGGGGCTCCTCCACCTCTGTAATACTGACACACAGGTTGGGGGGCTTCTCCACTTCTGTAATACCGACACACAGATTGGGGGGCTTCTCCACCTCTGTAATACTGACACACAGGTTGGGGGGCTCCTCCACTCTGTAATACTGACACACAGGTTGGGGGGCTCCTCCACCTCTGTAATACTGACACACAGGTTGGGGGGCTCCTCCACTTCTGTAATACTGACACACATATTGGGGGGCTCCTCCACCTCTGTAATACTGACACATGGGTTGGGGGGCTCCTCCACCTCTGTAATACCGACACACAGGTTTGGGGCTCCTCCACCTCTGTAATACTGACACACAGGTTGGGGGGCTCCTCCACCTCTGTAATACTGACACACAGGTTGGGGGGCTCCTCCACCTCTGTAATACTGACACACGGGTTGGGGGGCTCCTCCACCTCTGTAATACTGACACACGGGTTGGGGGGCTCCTCCACCTCTGTAATACTGACACACAGGTTGGGGGGCTCCTCCACCTCTGTAATACTGACACACAGGTTGGGGGGCTCCTCCACCTCTGTAATACCGACACACAGGTTGGGGGCTCCTCCACCTATCTAGCAGGAACACTAGAGATCAGCAAACCGAATGCCTCCATCAATAATTGGTCAGTGAAGCCCTATGAGTCTCCCAGTTGGTGGCAGAAATTGTCCGTTGTGCTGAAAATTCTCTGAATAATCCACAGAAAAGAGATACTGACAGTGCGGTGACTGTACACAGTGATTTGGCCGACCACCTCCAGCATCCCTCCGTCACGATCCGTGCGCTATAACAATTCCACGGATGAGACTCCCATGTTCCCGTGTTCCCGGCTCATCCGCCCCCATGCTGCCTTCAGAGACCCCAATCAGCTTACTGGAGAGAGAAAAGAAAGCCTTTCTAGTGAATCCAGCCATCATCCAGACACAATGTTGTTCTCCATGGAGAACCTATTTGTAGAGGTCTGACAGGTGCTCTTTGAAGTGGGCCAATGGAGTGGAAACACATTTCACAGGTAATGGGATATTCTGCACCGTCTCCGCCATATCGGATTACGTGATTATGACCTCCAATGATGGGAGAGAGAAGAGTATGAATGGTATCATATCTCCGCCACACTCTGCCCCCGGCTCTACCTACGGTCCAGGGCCCCTGAATGCATAAGGGCCACGCTCACTCACAGTGCAGAGAATAGCAAGCTGTCTCATTTCCTGCACTTATCCCCGCAGTGCGCAGCGCTGGGATAGAGCAAAACTAACTTGCGGTATTAACGCATTTCAACGCAATTCATATACGGGTCAGCGGGCAGTCTCACTTCTCATACTGCATTTCTCAGACACATTGTAGATATGTTTCCGCTGCCTTTCTGTTGAGTTTACAGTGTTCATCTGTCAGTGTCTGGGATACACACATCCAGGCGATGTGATGAAATGAGTTGTTGTGTGTACTGACCCATAGGGACACATTGGACGGATCTTTGGAGGAGTTGCAATGAGGTCACATCAGGAGGCTCATCCCTCCCCATCCGATAACACAGATTATCAGGCTTGTGGAAAGAGGAATCAACAAACCTATTAGATAGGGGCAGCTGAGCTCAGAGATATGGAGGGGCCCGCTGTTGGACTGCATCGGGGCCCAAAGCTTACTTCTCTGCTGTGTACAATGAGACAATGGCACAGGCGGATTCTATTTTAATATCTCTCATATATTCCTGGAGCTGAGAGCCATGTGAGCCGGATTAGAATAGCACAGACTCAACCGCACCCAAACTTCAAAGCCAGAGAGGGAGCCAAGCTTCTCCTCCGAGGGCAAATAAAAGTCTGTGTGTATATAGGGTGTGTATATATTGTGTGTATATATGTGTATGTTTATATACATGCGTGTGTGTATAGTGTGTATATAGTATGTGTGTATAACACACATTTTATACATACACACACATATACAGTATAAACACGCTATATACACACACTTTATACACATACGAATATATATATACGCCCTATATACACAGTGTGTATATATATATATATATATTGTGTATGTATATAGTGTATGTATAGTGTGTGTATATAATGTATGTATGTGTATACTGTATATTGTGTATAGTGCATGTGTATAGGGTGTGTGTATAGTGTGTATGTATAGTGTGTGTGTATAGTGTGTGTGTATAGTGTGTATAGTGTGTATGTATAGTGTGTGTGTAGTGTGTATATAGTGTGTGTGTAGTGTGTATATAGTGTGTATAGTGTGTGTATAGTGTGTATATAGTGTGTGTGTATAGTGTGTATGTATAGTGTATGTATAGCGTGTGTATAGCGTGTGTGTATAGTGTGTGTATAGTGTATGTATAGTGTGTGTGTATAGTGTGTGTGTATAGTGTATGTATAGTGTGTGTGTATAGTGTGTGTATAGTGTGTATGTATAGTGTATGTATAGCGTGTGTGTATAGCGTGTGTGTATAGTGTGTGTGTATAGTGTGTGTATAGCGTGTGTATAGCGTGTGTGTATAGTGTGTATATAGTGTGTATGTATAGTGTGTGTATAGCGTGTGTGTATAGTGTGTGTGTATAGTGTGTGTATAGCGTGTGTATAGCGTGTGTGTATAGCGTGTGTATAGTGTGTATGTATAGTGTATGTATAGCGTGTGTATAGCGTGTGTGTATAGTGTGTGTATAGTGTGTATGTATAGTGTATGTATAGCGTGTGTGTATAGTGTGTGTATAGTGTGTGTGTATAGCGTGTGTGTATAGCGTGTGTGTATAGCGTGTGTGTATAGTGTGTATGTATAGTGTATGTATAGTGTGTATAGCGTGTGTGTATAGTGTGTGTGTATAGCGTGTGTGTATAGTGTGTGTATAGTGTGTATGTATAGTGTATGTATAGTGTGTGTGTATAGTGTGTATGTATAGTGTATGTATAGCGTGTGTGTATAGCGTGTGTGTATAGTGTGTGTGTATAGCGTGTGTGTATAGCGTGTGTGTATAGTGTGTGTATAGTGTGTATATAGTGTGTATATAGTGTGTATGTATAGTGTGTGTATATAGTGTGTGTGTATAGTGTGTGTATAGCGTGTGTATAGCGTGTGTGTATAGTGTGTATATAGTGTGTGTGTATAGTGTGTATGTATAGTGTATGTATAGCGTGTGTGTATAGCGTGTGTGTATAGTGTATGTATAGTGTGTGTGTATAGTGTGTGTATAGCGTGTGTATAGCGTGTGTGTATAGCGTGTGTGTATAGCGTGTGTGTATAGTGTGTGTGTATAGTGTGTGTATAGTGTGTGTGTATAGTGTGTGTATAGTGTGTGTGTATAGTGTGTATGTATAGTGTATGTATAGCGTGTGTGTATAGTGTGTGTATAGTGTGTATGTATAGTGTATGTATAGTGTGTATAGCGTGTGTGTATAGTGTGTGTGTATAGTGTGTGTGTATAGTGTATGTATAGCGTGTGTGTATAGTGTATGTATAGTGTATGTATAGTGTGTATAGCGTGTGTGTATAGTGTGTGTATAGTGTATGTATAGTGTGTGTGTATAGTGTATGTATAGTGTATGTATAGCGTGTGTGTTGTGTATACTAATAGTGTGTGTGTATAGTGTGTATGTATAGTGTATGTATAGCGTGTGTGTATAGTGTGTGTGTATAGTGTGTGTGTATAGTGTGTGTGTATGTATAGTGTGTGTGTATAGTGTGTATGTATAGCGTGTGTGTATAGCGTGTGTATAGTGTGTGTATAGCGTGTGTGTTGTGTATACAGTGTATGAATACAGTGTGAATATTCTGTCTCTTTAGTGAGCAGCTTCCAGAGTGATGTTGTGGAAAGCTTTGCTCATGAAGGGTTAATTCCCGGGGCCCTAATTATAGATTAATGGTGGATATGGGGACCTGTAATATTCCTGACCGCACGTTGTCACAATATAACTGTACACATTGCTCAGAGTACATGAGATTATACCTCTGGGTGGTCTGAGGCTGCAATCATCAATATCTGTGTACAACACTGCGGTATATGTCAGAGCTACTGTATATAAATGTATAATAATAGCATATGACTGCGGGGGAGGGGACATTAGAGTGTAAGCTCTTCTGGTGCAGAGACTGATGTGACTGCGGGGGAGGGGACATTAGAGTGTAAGCTCTTCTGGTGCAGAGACTGATGTGACTGCGGGGGAGGGGACATTAGAGTGTAAGCTCCTCTGGTGCAGAGACTGATATGACTGTGGGGGAGGGGAGATTAAAGTGTAAGCTCCTCTGGTGCAGAGACTGATATGACTGTGGGGGAGGGGAGATTAAAGTGTAAGCTCTTCTGGTACAAAGACTGATGTGACTGTGGGGGAGGGGACATTAGAGTGTAAGCTCCTCTGGTACAAAGACTGATGTGACTGTGGGGGAGGGGACATTAGAGCGTAAGCTCCTCTGGTACACAGACTGATGTGACTGTGGGGGAGGGGACATTAGAGCGTAAGCTCCTCTGGTACAGAGACTGATGTGACTGTGGGGGAGGGGAGATTAAAGCGTAAGCTCCTCTGGTACAAAGACTGATGTGACTGTGGGGGAGGGGACATTAGAGTGTAAGCTCTTCTGGTGCAGAGACTGATGTGACTGCGGGGGAGGGGACATTAGAGTGTAAGCTCCTCTGGTGCAGAGACTGATATGACTGTGGGGGAGGGGAGATTAAAGTGTAAGCTCCTCTGGTGCAGAGACTGATATGACTGTGGGGGAGGGGAGATTAAAGCGTAAGCTCCTCTGGTACAAAGACTGATGTGACTGTGGGGGAGGGGACATTAGAGTGTAAGCTCTTCTGGTGCAGAGACTGATGTGACTGCGGGGGAGGGGACATTAGAGTGTAAGCTCCTCTGGTGCAGAGACTGATATGACTGTGGGGGAGGGGAGATTAAAGTGTAAGCTCTTCTGGTACAAAGACTGATGTGACTGTGGGGGAGGGGACATTAGAGTGTAAGCTCCTCTGGTGCAGAGACTGATGTGACTGCGGGGGAGGGGACATTAGAGTGTAAGCTCTTCTGGTGCAGAGACTGATGTGACTGCGGGGGAGGGGACATTAGAGTGTAAGCTCCTCTGGTGCAGAGACTGATGTGACTGTGGGGGAGGGGAGATTAAAGTGTAAGCTCCTCTGGTACAAAGACTGATGTGACTGTGGGGGAGGGGACATTAGAGCGTAAGCTCCTCTGGTACAGAGACTGATGTGATTGGTTCAGTGTTCTCTGTGCAGCACAGAGGTGCGGGTTACTATTTCTGGGAGGTTTCTGGCACACGGAGGACATGAGGGGCATTTTCTTGGCAGCTGTTTGTATGGATTCGGCTCCGGAAGACGTTTTTCAGACTTTCCTTTTAATAATCAGCTGAAGGTCATTAAGTTATTAGATGAGGGAAATAAATGGCACTTACGAGGAAAGATTTCAGCGGCGGATTTCCCAAACTTCCTTCCTGTTTGTACGCTGTCCAAATTCCCACTAATCAAACGCTGCCCTGATCCATTGTTTGCCAACCCCGAGGCCGGCCCATGGCAGAACCCAGCCGGGTGACTACCCCCCCCCCCCCCCACTACTGGAAGAAGTCTGTATTTACAAAGTTGTTCCATCACATGACACCCTGCACTGTAGAAACGTATGGAATACAAAGAGATCTAAAATCACCCGCCAGATCCTCTCATTGCAGATCAAAGACAACAATGTGACATTGTACAGTCAGATCCCCCCCCCCCCCCCCCCGTACATCCTGACTGTCACAAGCCATTTAGGCTCTGGCCACACCCAGACTATAGACATTGCTGAAACTATGCAACCGGCCTCTGGGCCGAAACCTATGCCGAGGTCCCGGGTCTGTACACCTGCTCCGCCCATTATGAGGGGTTCTCACCATCCATTCACTGAGGTAGGGGGAACACTTCATAATGGGCACAGCAGGTGTACAGACCCGGCAAATCAGCACAGGGATAGCGGGAATCCCTCATAATGGGCACAGCGGGTGTACAGACCCGGGAACTCAACACAAGGATGGTGGGAACCCCTCATAATGGACACAGTGAGTGTACAGACCCGGGAACTCAACACAGGGATGGTGGGAACCCCTCATAATGGACACAGCGAGTGTACAAACCCGGGAACCCGTGTACAGACCTGGGAACTCAGCACAGGGATGGTGGGAACCCCTCATAATGGGCACAGCGAGTGTACAAACCCGGGAAGCCAGCACAAGGAAGGTGGGAACCCCTCATAATGGGCACAGCGGGTGTACAGACCCGGGAACTCAGCACAAGGATGGTGGGAACCCCTCATAATAGGCACAGTGGGTGTACAGACCCGGGAACTCAGCACAGGGATGGTGGGAACCCCTCATAATGGGCACAGTGGGTGTATAGACCCGGGAACTCAACACAAGAATGGTGAGAATCCCTCATTATGGGCACAGCGGGTGTACAGACCCGGGAACTCAGCACAGGGATGGTGGGAACCCCTCATAATGGGCACAGCAGGTGTACAGACGCGGTAACTCAGCACAAGGATGGTGGGAATCCCTCATAATGGGCACAGCGGGTGTACAGACACGGGAACTCAACACAAGGATGGTGGGAACCCCTCATAATGGGCACAGCAGGTGTACAGATGCGGTAACTCAGCACAGGGATGGTGGGAACCCCTCATAATGGGCACAGCGGGTGTACAGACCCGGGAACTCAGCACAAGGATGGTGGGAACCCCTCATAATAGGCACAGCGGGTGTACAGACCCGGGAACTCAGCACAGGGATGGTGGGAACCCCTCATAATGGGCAAAGCAGGTGTACAGACGCGGTAACTCAGCACAAGGATGGTGGGAATCCCTCATAATGGGCAAAGCAGGTGTACAGACGCGGTAACTCAGCACAGGGATGGTGGGAACCCCTCATAATGGGCACAGCGGGTGTACAGATGCGGTAACTCAGCACAGGGATGGTGGGAACCCCTCATAATGGACACAGTGAGTGTACAGACTCGGGAACTCAGCACAGGGATGGTGGGAACCCCTCACAATGGGCACAGCAGGTGTACAGACACGGGAACTCAACACAAGGATGGTGGGAACCCCTCATAATGGGCACAGCAGGTGTACAGATGCGGTAACTCAGCACAGGGATGGTGGGAACCCCTCATAATGGACACAGTGAGTGTACAGACTCGGGAACTCAGCACAGGGATGGTGGGAACCCCTCACAATGGGCACAGCGGGTGTACAGACATGGGAACTCAGTACAGGGATGGTGGGAACCCCTCATAATGGGCACAGCAGGTGTACAGACCCGGAAACTCAGTACAGGGATGGTGGGAACCCCTCATAATGGGCACAGCAGGTGTACAGACCCGGGAACTCAGTACAGGGATGGTGGGAACCCCTCACAATGGGCACAGCGGGTGTACAGACGCGGTTACTTGGTGGAGGAGACAACCCCTAGCAACCAATCAGAATTCATTTCTCACTGTTCCACCTGCTGGGTGCTAATAGCTGCTCCAGATAAAGGTGCCATTATTGGCAGGAGCTATCCCCCAGCAACCAATCACAATGTATCTCTCACATTTCTTCCTGCTGTAAAGTGATGGTCGCTCCAGGTTACGGCATGAATAATAAATGAGCGGGGCGCAGTGCGAATACGCCGCGTGCGTGGGGAGAGGCGCCAGGCCTCCACTCTGACCTTTGCGTCTTCGTGAAACATCACAGAAAGTTCCAGCGGCGGCGCGTTGTGCTGCTGTCGGCACATTCCTGCGATCTGTTTTCTCTTCCAGCTCAGCAAAGTCTGAAAAACAAGAAAAGAAGGCAAAATGAGCTTCAGGTTCCCAGCAGAAGGAACAGCGGCGCGTTCATGAAAATAAACCGGAGGAAACATCAACACGAGACCGACTGACACTCAGATATAAATAGAAAGCACATCAGAGGCCTCTCCATTTCCCAGCGGCCTCCAGCCAGACCCCTCCCATCCCCCCTTCCCTACCGTCCTCGCCGATTGCCCCTCTTAGGTCAGATCCGAGGACGGTTCATCCACAAATGTTTTTCTTGCACCCAAATAGAAGTTTATTTTCCGTGTTAGTGGGAAGCGGAGCGGATTCCACACATGTATTCTTGTCATGGATGAAGGCGTCTGATGAGCCAATGTCCTATTATTATTATACAGGATTTATGGCGCCAACAGTTTGCTCAGCACTTTACAATATAACGGGAGACAATACAGCAACAATACAAGAGGGATAGGAGGCCCTGATCCTGGGAGCTTACAATCTAAGAGATATATAATATACTGCAAACATAAATATATAAAATATTTAATATGATGGAAATCTAAATATGAAAAAATATATATAAATATATAATGAAATGTAAATATTATACAGGATTTATATTATTATTATTATACAGGATTTATGGCGCCAACAGTTTGCTCAGCGCTTTACAATATAACGGGAGACAATACAGCAACAATACAGTTCAATACAAGAGGGATAGGAGGGCCCTGATCCTGGGAGCTTACAATCTAAGAGATATATAATATACTGCAAACATAAATATATAAAATATTTAATATGATGGAAATCTAAATATGAAAAAATATATATAAATATATAATGAAATGTAAATATTATACAGGATTTATATTATTATTATTATACAGGATTTATGGCGCCAACAGTTTGCTCAGCACTTTACAATATAACAGGAGACAATACAGCAACAATACAGTTCAATACAAGAGGGATAGGAGGGCCCTGATCCTGGGAGCTTACAATCTAGGAGGGAGGGGCTAGTGGTACCAAAGGTAGTAACTGTGGGGGATGGACTGGTAGGAGGAGTAGAAGATTCCAGTATTAGCTGAGGGCAGGATAGGCTTCCCTGAAGAGAGAGGTTTTCAGAGATCGCCTAAACATGAGCAGAGTAGGCAATAGTCTGATAGCTTGGGGTAGAGAGTTCCAGAGGATGGGGGAAGCTCTGGAGAAGTCCTGGAGACGAGCATGGGAGGGGGAGACAATGGAGCTAGAGAGCAGGAGGTCGTGGGAGGAGCGGAGAGGACGGTTTGGGTGATATTTGGAGACAAGATTGGTGATGTAATTTGTGGCAGAGTTATAAATGATTTTATATGTTATTAGTGTAGAATCCACGGATGACAGGCACGGCTTTATAAAGGATCAGAATCCACGGATGACAGGCATGGCTTTATAAAGGATCAGAATCCACGGTTGACAGGCACAGCCTTATAAAAGACTAAAATCAATGGTTGACAGGCACAGCTCCACAAAGGGTCAGAAACTATGGTTGACAGGCAAGGCTTTGTAAAAGACCACAAACCATGGATTTCTAAAGGACCAAAATCCACAGTCACAGCTCTAGAGAGGATCAGACACCATGGAGGACAAACACGACTCTATAATAAACCAGATACCATGGAGGACAAGCACGGCTCTATAATAAACCAGATACCATGGAGGACAAACACGACTCTATAATAAACCAGATACCACGGAGGACAAACACGACTCTATAATAAACCAGATACCATGGAGGACAAACACGGCTCTATAATAAACCAGATACCATGGAGGACAAACACGACTCTATAATAAACCAGATACCACGGAGGACAAGCACGGCTCTATAATAAACCAGATACCATGGAGGACAAGCACGGCTCTATAATAAACCAGATACCATGGAGGACAAGCACGGCTCTATAATAAACCAGATACCATGGAGGACAAGCACGGCTCTATAATAAACCAGATACCATGGAGGACAAGCACGGCTCTATAATAAACCAGATACCATGGAGGACAAGCACGGCTCTATAAAGGATCAGACACCACGGAGCACAAGCACAGCTCCACAATGCAGCAGTCCCTGACCTTTTTGGTACCAAGGACTGGTTTCGCGGAAGGCAATTCTCTATTCTATTTTCTTTATTTCTATTATGATTACATTGTAACATGTAATGAGATGATTCTACAACTCCCCATAATGCAGACTCAGTGGCAGCCCTGAGCTTGTCTCACTGCAACTAGACATTCCCATCTGCGGCTGTTGGGACGCTCCAGAAGCAGCTTTACAATTGAAGGAAGATGCTCACTTGCCACTATAAGAAAATGACAAACTTCTTGGGCGCTGGTAACCAAAAATGAGGTGTTGTAGCTTGTGAAGGATATAACCACAGCTGCTCAATAACCCAGAGGAGACATATATGAGTAGAACAGTAGCCCATACTGAGCGCTATTGGTATAGAGCCACATTAATAGTGACCAGTAAAGTATTAAATATTAGCAAGGATGATGAGAAGGTTATCCAGAGTACAAATAAAGGATTTTATTATCCAATTGAAAGGAATTAAAACCATTATTCATAGTCCTATGTCCAATGTAAATGAAGGAAGGGGTGGGTGGTAGAGCCCAAATGTGTGAATGTGGCCAATAAAACTGGCTTACTGCTGAGGAAAGGGGAAACGGGTACATCCGGAGCAGGGTGCAGGAGGCGGTGGAGAGGAATCATGTGGGCTGCTCTGCTGGAAGATAGGTCACCAACTGTGGGGGGGTAGAACCACAGGAAGGAAAGTGAGCGCTAAATGGCTAACTGCTGTGACACCAACAGGTACCAAAAAACCTTCCAAAGCAATAATGTAAATATAGGTGCAGCGCTGAATTATGAATATCATACATTATTATCATACAGGATTTATATATTATTATTATTATACAGGATTTATATATTATTATTATTATTATTATTATTATTATACAGGATTTATATATTATTATTATTATTATTATACAGGATTTATATATTATTATTATACAGGATTTATATATTATTATTATTATACAGGATTTATATATTATTATTATTATTATTATACAGGATTTATATATTATTATTATACAGGATTTATATATTATTATTATTATACAGGATTTATATATTATTATTATTATTATTATTATTATTATTATTATACAGGATTTATATATTATTATTATTATACAGGATTTATATATTATTATTATACAGGATTTATATATTATTATTATTATTATTATTATTATTATTATTATACAGGATTTATATATTATTATTATACAGGATTTATATATTATTATTATTATTATTATACAGGATTTATATATTATTATTATACAGGATTTATATATTATTATTATTATTATTATACAGGATTTATATATTATTATTATTATACAGGATTTATATATTATTATTATACAGGATTTATATATTATTATTATTATTATACAGGATTTATATATTATTATTATACAGGATTTATATATTATTATTATTATTATTATTATACAGGATTTATATATTATTATTATACATGATTTATATATTATTATTATTATTATACAGGATTTATATATTATTATTTTACAGGATTTATATATTATTATTATTATTATACAGGATTTATATATTATTATTATTATACAGGATTTATATATTATTATTATACAGGATTTATATATTATTATTATTATTATTATTATACAGGATTTATATATTATTATTATACAGGATTTATATATTATTATTATTATTATTATTATTATTATACAGGATTTATATATTATTATTATACAGGATTTATATATTGTTATTATTATTATACAGGATTTATATATTATTATTATACAGGATTTATATATTATTATTATTATTATACAGGATTTATATATTATTATTATACAGGATTTATATAGCGCCGACAGTTTGCTCAGCGCTTTACATCATGGGGGGAGACAGTACAGTAACAATACGATTCAATACACGAGGGGTTCGAGGGCCCTGCTCCTTGGAGCTTACAATCTAGGAGGGAGGGGATAGTGGTACAGGAGGAAATTGCTGCGCGGAATGGAGTGGTAGGAAGAACGGAGGAGTTCAGTAATTAGCTGAGGGCGAGGTAGGCTTCCCTGAAGAGAGAGGTTTTCAGAGTGCGCCTAAAGGTGAGCAGAGTAGGTGATAGTCTGATTGATTGGGGTAGGGAGTTCCAGAGGATGGGGGAAGCCCTGGAGAAGTCCTGGAGACGAGCATTGGAGAAGGAGACCAGGGAGCTAGAGAGTAGGAGGTCTTGTGAAGAGAGGAGAGTACGTTTTGGGTGGTATTTGGAGACAAGATCAGTGATGTAGTTTGGGGCAGTATTATGAACAGCTTTATACGTCAGTGTTAGCGTTTTGAATTTTATCCGCTGGGCAACTGGGAGCCAGTGGAGGGATTGGCAGAGGAGGGAGGTGGATACGGAGCAGTTAGTAAGGTGAGTCTGGCCGCAGCATTCAAGATAGACTGAAGCGGGGATAGCCTGCGGTGAGGTAAGCCGATGAGGAGGGAGTTACAGTAGTCAAGGCGTGAAATAATAAGGGAGTGGATGAGTTGCTTAGTGGTTTCCAGGGTTAGGAACGGTCGTATTTTGGAGATGTTGCGGAGGTGAAGTCTACATGAGTTTGTCAGCGACTGGACCTGGGGCTGGAAGGACAGATTGGAGTCTAGGATGACACCTAGTATATTCTGGCTTGAGGGGTGGGACTGATGGTAGTGTTGTTGGTCTTGATGGAGAAGTTGGGGGGAAAACTAGGAGCTCGGTTTTGGAAAGATTTAGTTTGAGGAAACTACATACATCAAATAAAGTGCAAATCAATCAAAAAAGTGCCAATGCAATCATAGAAACAACAGAACGGAATATAAATAAATATATCACGGTATCAAATATTATTCAAAGTGACTGTTGGTGTGTATAAAGTGACCATATAATCATGATAATAATATGTCCATAAAGTGACAAGGTGATGACACTATATACTGTCACTAAAACGTGACTAATGGTGCTGAATAAAGTGGCAATAGTGATGAATAAATGTCCAAAATGAAGTGATAAAATTGAAGATCTAGTATTATGATCTCAGAAGTTGGTGATCAATATCCTACATCCAATGATATGGTGATGTGCCAGGTAATAGAAGAATTGCGCACTCACCAGATGCGCAATTAAATCACGCATTAGAGATTAATACTCTCAGTGGTCAGCCGGAGGTTCCTTTAAGGATATACACAGCCTGGTCTGAAGTTCCCTCTCTGGATCATCTGCAGTCAGCAATACCTCTGCCGTCCTCCCTATACAGCTCTGTGGGTTGTTAAGCTCACAAAGAGCCCAAAGAAAGGATGCCAATAGCATGATATTGCTTTAGAATGTATTTATTCTTTCCATTACATGTGAATACAGAGAGACACTGACCATAACTGTGAGAAGGTACCACTCACAGAACCGGATGCTGCCTCGGATGTCCCTGGAAATCGTGCGCCGGAAGCGACGTGGACGAGTGCCGGAAGTGACGTCAGTGAAGCTCAGAAACCGGCAGATGGACGCTAATGGATGGACGCTAATGGATGGACAGCCAGTGTGCCCAGGGCGGACCACAACAAGACCTGGTTGCGATGACGACGCGTTTCGCACAGGTACGCGCTTTGACAAAATCATCCTGACTCTTGACTCACTCATAGTTACATAGTCTGGCTGAAAAAAAAGACAAAAGTCCATCCAGTTCAACCACTAAAACTTTGACAAAGCACGTACCTGTGCGAAACGCGTCATCATCGCCACCAGGTCTTGTTGTGGTCCACGCCCAGGCACTCTGTCTTCTCTGTCCATCCATCAGTGTCCATCTGCAGGTTACTGAGCTTCACTGACGTCACTTCCGGCGCGCGGCGACGTCGCTTCCAGTGCGCGAGGTCCAGCGACATCCGAGGCATCATCCGGTTCTGTGATTGGTACCTTCCCACAGTTGGTGACCTATCTTCCAGCAGAGCAGCCCACATGATTCCTCTCCACCGCCTCCTGCACCCTGCTCCGGATGTACCCGTTTCCTCAGCAGTAAGCCAGTTTTATTGGCCACATTCACACATTTGGGCTCTACCACCCACCCCTTCCTTCGTTTACATTGGACATAGGACTATGAATAATGGTTTTAATTCCTTTCAAGTGGATAATAAAATCCTCTATTTGTACTCTGGATAACCTTCTCATCATCCTTGCTAATATTTAATACTTTACTGGTCACTATTAATTTGGCTCTATACCAATAGCGCTCAGTATGGGCTACTGGTCACTGGCCACTATAAAGCCTGCCACCAGATGCGCTTGCCACTATAAATCCTGCCACCAGATGCGCTTGCCACTATAAATCCTGCCACCAGATGCGCTTGCCACTATAAAGCCTGCCACCAGATGCGCTTGCCAATATAAAGCCTGCCACCAGATGCGCTTGCCACTATAAAGCCTGCCACCAGATGCGCTTGCCACTATAAAGCCTGCCACCAGATGCGCTTGCCAATATAAAGCCTGCCACCAGATGCGCTTGCCACAATAAAGCCTGCCACCAGATGCGCTTGCCTATATAAAGCCTGCCACCAGATGCGCTTGCCACTATAAAGCCTGCCACCAGATGCGCTTGCCACTATAAATCCTGCCACCAGATGCACTTGCCACTATAAAGCCTGCCACCAGATGCGCTTGCCACTATGAAGCCTGCCACCAGATGCGCTTTCCACCAGATGCGATTGCCACTATAAAGCCTGCCACCAGAGGCGCTTGCCACTATAAAGCCTGCCACCAGATGCGCTTGCCATTATAAAGCCTGCCACCAGATGCGCTTGCCACTATAAAGCCTGCCACCAGATGCGCTTGCCACTATAAAGCCTGCCACCAGATGCGCTTGCCACTATAAAGCCTGCCACCAGATGCGCTTGCCACTATAAAGCCTGCCACCAGATGCGCTTGCCACTATGAAGCCTGCCACCAGATGCGCTTTCCACCAGATGCGATTGCCACTATAAAGCCTGCCACCAGATGCGCTTGCCATTATAAAGCCTGCCACCAGATGCGCTTGCCATTATAAAGCCTGCCACCAGATGCGCTTGCCACTATAAAGCCTGCCACCAGATGCGCTTGCCACTATAAAGCCTGCCACCAGATGCGCTTGCCACTATAAAGCCTGCCACCAGATGCGCTTGCCACTATAAAGCCTGCCACCAGATGCGCTTGCCACTATAAATCCTGCCACCAGATGCGCTTGCCACAATAAAGCCTGCCACCAGATGCGCTTGCCACTATAAAGCCTGCCACCAGATGCGCTTGCCACTATAAAGCCTGCCACCAGATGCGCTTTCCACCAGATGCGATTGCCACTATAAAGCCTGCCACCAGATGCGCTTGCCACTATAAAGCCTGCCACCAGATGCGCTCGCCTATATAAAGCCTGCCACCAGATGCGCTTGCCACTATAAAGCCTGCCACCAGATGCGCTTGCCACTATAAAGCCTGCCAACAGATGAGCTTGCCACTATAAAGCCTGCCACCAGATGTGCTTGCCACTATAAAGCCTGCCACCAGATGCACTTGCCACTTACTGATAGGGTTTTGTTAGGAGTCATTGATTTATTATGGTCTCTGTTCAATCAAACCTCTCTGCTAATGATTTGCAGCCGCTCCCCAGGGCTGGCATCACCGACTCGGCTCCACCTCAGACCATCAGGCACTAGATTCTGATAAGAAGCGTGCAACCGAGATCCCTCACATGCGCAGTTCACAGTAGGGTTCAGGCTCCCATGAGAATCTAATGCTGCCACTGATCTGACAGGAGGTGGAGATCAGGTGATAATGCGAGCGCTGGGGAGCGGCTGTAAATACAAATGAAGCTTCGCTCACTCACCCTTCGCTCAGCCTCCTGCTGTTTGGTCCATTTCCTACCAGGCCATAGTCCATGGACCAGTACTGGTCTGGGTCCCAGGGTTGGGGACCTCTGCTATAATGGACCAGAGTCCACAGATGACAGGCAAAGCTCTGTAAAGGATCAGAATCTTCAGATGACAGACAACTGCTAAGGGCCCCAGTAGCATGAAAGAGGACCTGTCATGATAACCCGCAAACACTGATCTATCGGCAGACTCAAACCCAAACAGCTCTATAAAAAACGAGAATCCCTGGAGGACAGGTACAGTTTTATTAAGAACCAGAATCCACGGATGACAGGCACGACTCTGTAAAGGATCAGAATCCATGGAGGACAGACATGGCTCTGTAAAGGACCAGACACTGCGGAGGACAGGCATGACCTGTAAAGGACCAGATACTGCAGAGGACAGGCATGACCTGTAAAGGAACAGAATCTGTGGATGACAGGTACAGTTCTATAAAGGACCAGAATCCACCGATGATAGGCACAGCTCTGCTAAGAACCAGAACCTGCAGAGGACAGGCCTGACCTTTAAAGGACCAGAATCCATGAATTACAAGTACAGTTCAATAAAGGACCAGGACCCAAGGAGAACAGGTATGGTTCTGTAAATAACCATACCACGGAGGACAGGCACAGTTCTACAAAGAACCAGAATCCGCAGAGGACAGGCACAGTTCTACAAAGAACCCTAATCTGCAGATGATAAGTACAGCTCTATAAAGGACCAGAACCCAAGGAGGACAGGCACAGCTCTGCAAAAAACAGAGTCCACGGATAACAGGTACAGTTCTATAAAGGATCAGAATCCACTGATAATAGGCACAGCTCTGCAACTTGCATACCTGACTAGAACCTGAAGAGGACAGGCATGACCTGTAAAGGACCAGAATCCATGAATTACAAGTACAGTTCTATAAAGGACCAGAACCCAAGGAGAACAGGCATGGCTCTGTAAACAACCGGATACCGCGGAGGACAGGCACAGCTCTGTAAGGATCCAGAACCCTCGGAGGACAGGCACAGCTCTACAAAAACCAGAATCCACGGGTGACAAGTACAGTTCTATAAGTGACCAGAATCCGCCAATGACAGGCACAGCTCCGCAAAGGACCAAAACCTACAGAGGACAGACATGACCTGTAAAGGACCAGAATCCATGGATGACAAGTACAGCTCTATAAAGGACCAGAACCCGAGGAGAATAGGTATGGCTTTGTAAGCCAGAGGACAGGCACAGCTCTGCAAAGAACCAGAATCCACAGACAACATGTACAGCTCTGTAAAGAACCAGAATCCGCCAATGACAGGCACAGCTCTACAAAAACCAGAATCCATGGGTGACAGGTACAGTTCTATAAGCGACCAGAATCCACCAATGACAGGCACAGCTCTGTAAAGAACCAGATTCCAAGGATTCTGAAAGGACCAGAATCAACAGGTGACAGGTACAGTTCTTTAAAGGACCAGAAACCAAGGAGGACAGGCACAACTCTACAAAAACCAGAATCCACGGGTGACAGGAACAGTTCTATAAGCAACCAGAACATGCCGATGACAGGCACAGCTCTGCAAAGGACCAGAACCTGCAGAGGACGGACATGACCTGTAAAGGACCCAAGTCAACAGATGACAGGTACAGCTCTTTAAAGGACCAGAACCCAAGGAGGACAGACATGACCTGTAAAGGACCAGAATCCATGGATGACAAGTACAGATCTATAAAGGACCAGAACCTGAGGAGAACAGGTATGGCTTTGTAAGCTAGAGGACAGGCACAGCTCTGCAAAGAACCAGAATCCACAGACAACATGTACAGCTCTGTAAAGAACCAGATTTTGAGGATTCTGAAAGGACTAGAATCAACAAATGACAGGTACAGCTCTTTAAAGGACCAGAACCCAAGGAGGACAGGCACAGCTCTGTAAAGGACCAGAATCTGCGGCTGACAGACACAACGTGTGCACCTGCTAGAGGCCCCAGTAGCATGAAAGAGGACCTGTCTTGACAACCAGCAAACATTGATCTATCGGCAGACCCAGACCTAAAGAATCCCAATCAGTCCCTGGAATGTCAGAGCAGCCAAAACTGAGATGGGATTTCCCGATTTAGCTCAAAAGCTGAAGAGAAACAATTTGAGGATTATTTATTTCACATTTAGGGTGATTCCTGGACTTTATACACTCCATATGAAATAAAAAGGAAATACTGATGTATGAACTCCAGAAGTGCGAGTCAGTAAAAAGTTGCAGAATGCTCTGCGGGTGTTTGTGGCTCCGGCTGTCCCCAGCTGAGGTGACAATGGCCTCACTGTTCTCCCGCGCACACAGGAATCTCCGGAATCCTCTCTGACATGCGTGGGAAAATGTATAGATCGGCTGCAGTCAGCTTCAAAATGTCCTGTGGAGTGTCCTGATCTTTGTATGTCCATTGTGTCGGGTGTCTGATGGAAGCTATCCTAGCAGGGGAACTCCGCACACAAATGACATAAGTATGTTCAGCATTCGGCCCATCCCTCTGTCTCTGCGCTTCCACAATCCTCATTACAGGGAACATGGAGCTGGTGCTCTGCAGTCATATGACTGTCCTGTGAGAGGATAAAAGTTTGGAAGTGCCATGGCAGCAACATCTCCATAATTTCCCATAATGCCCTCTCACTAAAAACATGGCGTTATGCTCTGATTGTCTCCCTCGCTCTGAAATTCAAATAAGCTTTATTGGCTGTACCAAAAAATGGTAGCCTTGCCAAGAAAATGAGGACCTATGAGTTTGTTTGTTTGTTTGTTTGTTTGGATGGAGGACTGAATTATGGGATATTATAAGGGGTAAGGGATAGTATAAAAGGGATAAGAGGGGGGTCCGGGGACATTATCGGGGGTAAGGGATAATATAAAAGGGATAGGAGGGGAGTCCGGGGAAATCATCTGAGGTAAGGGATAATATAAAAGGGATTGGGGGGGAGGGGAGTCCAGGGACATCATCAGGGATAAAGGTTAATATAAAGGGGATAGGAGGGGAGTCCAGGGAAACCATCAGGGGTAAGAGATAATATAAAAGGGATAGGAGGGAAGTCCAGGGAAACCATCAGAGGTAAGGGATAATATAAAAGAGTAGAAGGGGAGCCCAGGGACATCATCAGGGGTAAAGGATAATATAAAGAGGATAGGAGGGGAGTCCAGGGACATTATCAGGGGTAAGGGATAATACAAAGGGGATAGGAGGGAGGTCCAGGGAAACCATCAGGAGTAAGGGATAATATAAGAGGGATAGGAGGGGAGTCCAGGGACATCATCAGGGATAAAGGTTAATATAAAGAGGATAGGAGGGAAGTCCATGGACATCATCAGAGGCACTGGATACTATAAAGTGGATAGGAGGGGAGTCCAAGGATAACCATGAGTGGTAAGGGATAATATAAACGGGATAGAAGGTGATTCCATGGACATCTTCAGGGGTAGGGGATAATATAAAAGGGGATGCAAGGGGATTCCGGAGACATTATCGGGGGTAAGGGATAATATAAGGGGGATAGGAGGGGAGTCCAGGGAAACTATCAGGGGTAAGGGATAATATATAGGGGATAGGAGGGGAGCCCATGGACATCATTAGGGGTATGGGATAATATAAAGGGAATAGGAGGGGAGTCCAGGGACATTATCAGGGGTAAGGGATAATATAAAAGGGATATAAGGGGAGTCCAGGGACATTATCAGGGGTAAGGGATAATATAAAAGGGATAGAAGGGGAGTCCATGGACATCATCAGGGGTAAGAAATAAGATAAAGAGGATAGGAGTCTGGGGACATAATCAGGGTAATGGATAATATAAAAGGGATAGGAGGGGAGTCCATGGACATCATTGGGGTAAGGGATAATATAAAGGGGATAGAAGGGGAGTCCAGGGACATTATCAAGGGTAAGGGATAATATAAATGGGATAGAAGTCCAGGAACATTCTCAGAGGTAAGGGGTAATATAAAGGGGATAGGAGGGGAGTCCAAGTACATTCTTAGGGATAATATAAAGGGAATAGGTCGCTTGGCATAGTCTGGCACTAATATGTCTTGGGAACTCTATCAGTTGGGGTTTGCAACGGTGCTGTGGCCAGTGTGCTATTTGCCATGGCAGAGGTCTCTCACAGTGGATCAATGTGTAGCTGGTGTGTATTGAATAGCAGAAGTCTCATAGTGGAACTGGTGCTATGACCATTATGTTTGCCATGACAGAAGGCGGTCATAGTGAGTCCAGTTCTGTGGCCAGTGTGTATGCCATGGCAGGAGTTTCTCATAGTGGATCCGGTGTAGTGGCCCTTGTGTATGCCACGGAAGAGGTCTCTCTTTAGTGTATCTGGTGCTGTGGCCAGTGTGTATACCACGTCTGAAGTCTATCATACTGGATCCAGTGCTGTGGCCACTGTGTATGCCCCGGCAGAAGTCTGTCATAGTGAATCTGGTGTTGTAGCTGGTGTGTATGGGTGTTTGTTTATTTATAGGTTTTTACCTTACAAAGCAGAGAAAAAGAAACAGAACAATTTACTGCAAAGCCATTTAGGCCCAACAGCAGGTGTATTACAATTACAATCTGAAGGACATTCGGTGGAGTAGGAGTTGTACGAAGATGCATAAAAATGATTGTAGGGCAGGACATGGAACAATCCAAGGTTCCTGAGGTGCAATCGTAGAATGATACATATTGGCAGTGAAGATCCAGAGGCCCTTACAAAAGAGAATAACATACAACGTCCCTAGTAACAATTGTAATATTGTGCCTAAGGGGCCCCATCACGCATTATGCAACAGTCAAAATGAGTATAATCCATAAATAGAGAAATGAAACTCAAAGGGAGGATCTAAAGAAGCAGAGGTCTTCTACAGTGGATCTGGTGCTGTGACCAGTGTGTATGCCATGGCAAACGTCTCTTATAATAGATCTGGTAATGTGGCTAATGGTTATGCCATGGCAGAGGTCCATCTTAGTGAATCTGGTGTTGTAGCTGGTGTGTATGCCATGGCCGAAGTCTCTCATCGTGGATCTGGTATTGTGGCCAGTGTGTATCCAATGGAAGAAGTCTCTCATATTGGATCTGGTATGGTGGCCGGTGTGTATTCCATGGCAGAAGTCTCTTGTGATTGATCTGGTGTTGTGACCGGTTTGTATGCTATGGCAGAAGTCTCTCATAGTGAACCTGGTGTTGGGGCCGGTGTGCATGTCGTAGCAGATGTCTTCTAAAGTGGATCTGGTGCTGTAGCTGTTGTGTTTGCCATGGCAGAAGAGTCTCTTATAATGGATCTGATGTCATGGCCGGTGAGCATGCCATAGCAGAGGTCTCTCATAGTGAATCCAGTGTAGTGGCTGGTGTGTATGTCATGGCAGACGTCTTCTATAGTGGATCTGGTATTGTGGCTGGGGTGTATCCAATGGAAGAAGTGTCTCATATTGGAAATGGTATGGTGGCCGGTGTCTAATCCATGGCAGAAGTCTCTTATAATTGATCTGGTGTTGTGGCCGGTGTGTATGCTGTGGAAGAAGTCTCTCATAGTGAATCCGGTGTTGTGAACGGTGTGTATGTCATAGCAGACATCGTCTATAGTGGATCTGGTGCTGTAACTGTTGTGTATGCAATAGCAGAAAAGTCTCTTATAATGGATCTGGTGTTGTGGCCGGTGAGTATGCCATGGCAGAGGTCTCACATAGGAAATTTACTGCTGTGCCCATTGTGTATGCCATGGCAGAAGAGTCTCTTATAATGGATCTGGTGTTGTGGCCGGTGAGTATGCCATGGCAGAGGTCTCACATAAGGAATTTACTGCTGTGCCCATTGTGTATGCCATGGCAGAAGAGTCTCTTATAATGGATCTGGTGTTGTGGCCAATGATTATGCCATGGCAGAGGTCTCACATAGGGAATTTACTGCTGTGGCTGTTGTGTTTGCCATAGCAGATGTCTTTTATAGTGGATCTGCTGCTGTGGCTAGTATATTTATGCAACGGCATAAGTCATTCATAATGGATCTGGTGCTATGGCCAATGTATATAACAGAAGTCTACCATACTGTATCCAGTGCTGTGGCCTGTGTATATGCCATGGCAGAAGTCTCTTATTATGGATCTTGTGACCAGTGAGTATATCAAACCATGGTTGATCCAGTGCTGTAGCTGGTGTGTATGCCATGGCAGAGGTCTCCCTGGGGCGCACTTGGGTTTCTTCAGGGCTGCCTTAGGAAAATGCCTAAAAATTGCCCAAAAAATTGTATGCAAGCCAGCAGGTGGATGAAGCCTGCCTTTTAGTTTCACAAAGCCACAGGCTTTTACTGTCCACCCTTACAATCTTTCAGCCGCCGGCATCCCAACAACCAATGATATCATCGAATGATAAAAGGGATGTGTTCAGTGTGTATGCCATAGAAGAGGTCTATCATAGTGCATCTGGTGCTGTGGTTGGCTTGTATGCTATAGCAGAGGTCTATCATAGTGCATCTGGTGCTGTGGTTGACGTGTATGCCATAGCTGAGGTCTATCATAATGCATCTGGTGCTGTGGTTGGCGTGTATGCCATAACAGAGGTCTATCATAGTGCATCTGGTGCTGTGGTTGGCGTGTATGCCATAGCTGAGGTCTATCATAGTGCATCTGGTGCTGTGGTTGGCGTGTATGCCATAGCTGAGGTCTATCATAGTGCATCTGGTGCTGTGGTTGGCGTGTATGCCATAGCTGAGGTCTATCATAGTGCATCTGGTGCTGTGGTTGGCTTGTATGCCACAGCTGAGGTCTATCATAGTGCATCTGGTGCTGTGGTTGGCGTGTATGCCACAGCTGAGGTTCATCATAGTGCATCTGGTGCTGTGGTTGGCGTGTACGCCACAGCTGAGGTCCATCATAGTGCATCTGGTGCTGTGGTTGGCGTGTACGCCATAGCTGAGGTCCATCATAGTGCATCTAGTGCTGTGGTTGGCGTGTACGCCATATCTGAGGTCCATCATAGAGCATCTGGTGCTGTGGTTGGCGTGTACGCCATAGTTGAGGTCCATCATAGTGCATCTGGTGTTGTGGTTGGCGTGTACGCCATAGCTGAGGTCTATCATAGTGCATCTGGTGCTGTGGTTGGCGTGTACGCCATAGCAGAGGTCTATCATAGCGCATCTGGTGCTGTGGTTGGCGTGTACGCCATAGCTGAGGTCTATCATAGAGCATCTGGTGCTGTGGTTGGCGTGTACGCCATAGCAGAGGTCTATCATAGAGCATCTGGTGCTGTGGTTGGCGTGTACGCCATAGCAGAGGTCTATCATAGTGCATCTGGTGCTGTGGTTGGCGTGTACGCCATAGCTGAGGTCTATCATAGTGCATCTGGTGCTGTGGTTGGCGTGTATGCCACAGCTGAGGTCTATCATAGTGCATCTGGTGCTGTGGTTGGCGTGTATGCCACAGCTGAGGTTCATCATAGTGCATCTGGTGCTGTGGTTGGCGTGTACGCCACAGCTGAGGTCCATCATAGTGCATCTGATGCTGTGGTTGGCGTGTACGCCATAGCTGAGGTCCATCATAGTGCATCTGGTGCTGTGGTTGGCGTGTACGCCATAGCTGAGGTCCATCATAGTGCATCTGGTGCTGTGGTTGGCGTGTACGCCATATCTGAGGTCCATCATAGAGCATCTGGTGCTGTGGTTGGCGTGTACGCCATAGTTGAGGTCCATCATAGTTCATCTGGTGTTGTGGTTGGCGTGTACGCCATAGCTGAGGTCTATCATAGTGCATCTGGTGCTGTGGTTGGCGTGTATGCCATAGCAGAGGTCTATCATAGTGCATCTGGTGCTGTGGTTGGCGTGTACGCCATAGCTGAGATCTATCATAGAGCATCTGGTGCTGTGGTTGGCGTGTACGCCATAGCTGAGGTCCATCATAGTGCATCTGGTGCTGTGGTTGGCGTGTATGCCATAGCAGAGGTCTATCATAGTGCATCTGGTGCTGTGGTTGGTGTGTATGCCATAGCTGAGGTCTATAAAGAGCATCTGGAGCTGTGGTTGGTGTGTATGCCATAGCTGAGGTCTAGCATAGTTCATCTGGTGCTGTGGTTGGCGTGTATGCCATAGCAGAGGTCCATCATAGTGCATCTGGTGCTGTGGTTGGCGTGCACGCCATAGCTGAGGTCCATCATAGTGCATCTGGTGCTGTGGTTGGCGTGCACGCCATAGCTGAGGTCCATCATAGTGTATCTGGTGCTGTGGTTGGCGTGCACGCCATAGCTGAGGTCCATCATAGTGCATCTGGTGCTGTGGTTGGCGTGTACGCCATAGCTGAGGTCCATCATAGTGCATCTGGTGCTGTGGTTGGTGTGTACGCCATAGCTGAGGTCCATCATAGTGCATCTGGTGCTGTGGTTGGCGTGTACGCCAAAGCTGAGGTCCATCATAGTGCATCTGGTGCTGTGGTTGGCGTGTACGCCATAGCTGAGGTCTATCATAGTGCATCTGGTGCTGTGGTTGGCGTGTACGCCATAGCTGAGGTCTATCATAGTGCATCTGGTGCTGTGGTTGGTGTGTATGCCATAGCTGAGGTCCATCATAGTGCATCTGGTGCTGTGGTTGGCGTGTACGCCATAGCTGAGGTCTATCATAGTGCATCTGGTGCTGTGGTTGGCGTGCACGCCATAGCTGAGGTCCATCATAGTGCATCTGGTGCTGTGGTTGGCGTGCACGCCATAGCTGAGGTCCATCATAGTGCATCTGGTGCTGTGGTTGGCGTGTACGCCATAGCTGAGGTCCATCATAGTGCATCTGGTGCTGTGGTTGGCGTGTACGCCATAGCTGAGGTCTATCATAGTGCATCTGGTGCTGTGGTTGGTGTGTATGCCATGCCACAAGTGTCTCACAGTGGACCCTTCCATGCAGTATCTGCCAGGTGATCACACACTTGGTTCCTGTATCTCCTCTGCAGAGGCAGTAGTATGGATTTTGCCTCCTATAATACATGACATTTTCTGGTAAGTGATATTTCAAGTCTTCAGGAGTGAGAAAAGACGAGAGCGTTTTGTGTTTAATGAAATGGGGCATAAATACAGTTAGCCGTTATCTGCCCGGCTCCTCCACCGCACCCGATTCTTCTCCATCTACAAACACCAATAAAAGTGAATGAAACGCTCCTTTGTGTTCCTTCTTCTGAAGATCATAAAGCCGAGATACAGCCTATAATTTTCTGCAGTTTAATAAGATGGGCAGGGCAGGCCTGCTGGAACCTGTGTGCACTGAGCGCCTGTGCTGCACATCCTGAGAATCAGCGCTACGCACTACATGGATCCCAAGTATAATACAACAGCAGCTTCAACTATACCATCCTTTATAATTAAATGTCACCCCATGGGCTCCTCGTGTCTGGAACCATTAGGATCATGGGGGGGGGGGGATGTGAATGTTTTCATCTCCTCAGCAGATCTGTGTATTCGATTCCTGTGCTGTTTTATGAAATGCGGATCCCTCCATTCTACCCCCAGCATTACATCTGTATGTGCTAGTAGCTGTAGTTCTCCATCAGTTGGAGGAGTGCAGGGTGTATGTATATGCTAAGAATCGTAGTTCTTTCTCATTCGGGGTGCAGGGTTTCTGTAAATGCTGAGAGTCGTAGTTTTTTTCTCATTCGGAGTGCAGGGTATCGGTACATGATGGGAGTTGTAGTTCTCATTCGGAGTGCAGGGTTTCTGTACATGCTGGGAGTTGTACAGTTGCAAGAAAAAGTATGTGAACCCCTTGGGATTACGTGGAGTTTTGCATGAATTGGGCATAAAATGTGCTCTGAACATCATCTAAGTCACAACAATAGAAGAACACAGTCTGCTGAACATAATACTACACAAACATTAGATGTTGCCATGGTTTAATTGCACATAACATGTAAACATTCACAATTCAGGAAGGAAAAAGTATGTGAACCTTTGGACTTAATAACTGGTTGACCCTCCTTTGGCAGCAATAACCTCAACCAAACGTTTCCTGTAGTTGCAGATCAGAACTGCACAACGATCTGGAGTCATTTTGGACCACTCCTCTTCACAAAACTGTTTCAGTGTAGCAATATTCTTGGGATGTCTGGTGTGAATCGCTCTCTTAAGGTCATGCCACAGCATTTCAATGGGGTTGAGGTCAGGACTCTGACTGGGCCACTCCAGAAGGCGTATTCTGTGCTGTTGCAGCCATTGTTTTGTTGAATGACTTGTATGCTTTGGGTCATTGTCCTGTTGCATCACCCATCCTCTGCGGAGCTTCAGTTGGCGGACAGATGGTCGTACGTTTTCCTGCAAAATGTCTTGATAAACTCTGGAATTCATTTTCCCATCAATGACAACAATCCGTCCAGGCCCTGAGGCAGCAAAGCAGTCCCAAACCATGATGCTCCCTCCGCCATGTTTCACAGTGGGGATGAGGTTTTGATGTTGGTGTGCTGGGCCTTTTTTTCTCCACACAGTGTTGTGTGTTCTTCCCAAACAACTCAATCTTGGTTTCATCTGTCCACAGTATATTTTGCCAGTAGTGCTGTGGAACATCCAGGTGCTCTTTTGCAAACTTCAAACGTGCTGCAATATTCTTTTTGGACAGCAATGGCTTCCTCCGTGGTGTCCTCCCATGTACTCCATTCTTGTTTAATGTTTTCCTTATTGTAGATGTGTCAACAAAAATGTTAGCATGTGCCAGAGATTTCTGTAGGTCTTTAGCTGACACTCTGGGATTCTTCTTCACCTCATGCAGCATGCTGCGCTGTGCTCTTGCAGTCATTTTTACAGGACGACCACGCCTAGGGAGAGTAGCAACAGTGCTAAACTTTCTCCATTTGTAGACAGTCTGTCTTACCGTGGACACATGAACATCAAGTCTTTTGGAGATACTTTTGTAACACTTTCCAGCTTCATGCAAGTCAACAATTCTTGATCGTAGGTCTTCTGAGAGCTCTTTTCTGCGAGGCATGGTTCACATCAGAAAGTGCTTCTTGAAACCAGTAAACCCAAAACAGGTGTGTGTTTTTTAAGGGCAGGACAGCTGTCAGCAACACATCCAATATCATCACACTGATTGGAGTCAAGGTTGGCTCACTCCTGGCTCCAATTAGCTCTGGGAGAAGTCATTAAGCTAGGGCCGCACATACTTTTTCCTCCCTGCACTGTGATTGTTTACATGTTATGTGCAATTAAACCATGGCAACATCTAATGTTTGTGTAGTATTATGTTCAGCAGACTGTGTTCTTCTATTGTTGTGACTTAGATGACGTTCAGAGCACATTTTATGCCCAATTCATGCAAAACTCCACGGAATCCCAAGGGGTTCACATACTTTGTCTTGCAACTGTAGTTCTCTCTTAGTAGGAGCAGTGTCAGTTGTCTGTAGTTCTTTCTCAGAGTGCAGGGTTTCTGTACATGCTGAGAGTTGTAGTTCTTTCTCATTCGGAGTGCAGGGTTTCTGTACATGCTGGGAGTTGTAGTTCTCTCTTAGTTGGAGCAGTGTAAGTTGTCTCACATGCTGAGAGTTGTAGTTCTTTCTCATTCAAAGGAGTGCAGGGTGTCAGTACATGCTGGGAGTTGTAGTTCTCTCTTAGTTGGAGCAGTGTAAGTTGTCTCACATGCTGGGAGTTGTAGTTCTCCCTGAATCGGAGTTCAGGGTGTCAGTACATGCTGGGAGTTGTAGTTCTCTCAGATAATGGAGTGCAGGGTCTCTGTACATGCTGGGTGTTGTGGTTCTCCCTAAGTTGCAGGATGGCAATGTGTCTCTACATGCTGGGAGTTGTAGTTCTCTTTCAGTTG
Organism: Staurois parvus; assembly: GCF_062004578.1. Classification (NCBI taxonomy): domain Eukaryota; kingdom Metazoa; phylum Chordata; class Amphibia; order Anura; family Ranidae; genus Staurois; species Staurois parvus. The sequence goes on along the minus strand of NW_028318292.1, from coordinate 122,725 downwards.
GCAGGGAATAAGTTGCCTTACATGTTGGATATTGTAGGTCTCTATCAGTGGAAGGAGTGCAGGGTGTGCACATCCGCCTGTACAAAAGTGCATGCTGAGGGTTGTAGTTCTCCATCAGCTGGAGGAGTGCCGGTGCCTGTATATGCTGAGAGTTGTAGTTCTTCCATGTGCCTTAGTTCTGTCCTCTGACCTCTGTGCGCCCGCTGTGTGCCATTCTTCCGTCCTCCTATATTTGTGTATGAGGTATATCATATACACTATATTGCCCTAAGTATTGGTCGGCCGGCCTTTCCACACACATGACCTTTAATGGCCCCCCAGTCTTAGTCCGTAGGGTTCAATATTGAGTTGGCCCCGCCCTTTCCACACCCATGAACTTTAATGGCCCCCCAGTCTTAGTCCGTAGGGTTCAATATTGAGTTGGCCCCGCCCTTTCCACACCCATGAACTTTAATGGCCCCCCAGTCTTAGTCCAGAGGGTTCAATATTGAGTTGGCCCCGCCCTTTGCAGCTATAACAGCTTCACCTCTTCTGGGAAGGCCGTCCACAAGGTTTAGGAGGGTGTCTATGGGAAGGTTGGACCATTCTTCCAGAAGCACATTTGTCAGGTCAGGCACTGATGTCGGGGGAGGAGGCCTGGCTCACAGTCTCCGCTCTAATTCATCCCAAAGGTGTTCTATGGGGTTGAGGTCAGGACTCTGTGCAGGACAGTCAAGTTCCTCCACCCCAAACTGGCTCCTCCATGTCTTTATGGACCTTGCTTTGTGCACTGGTGTGCAGTCATGTTGGAACAGGAAGGGGCCATCCCCAAACTCTTCCCACAAAGTTGGGAGCATGAAATTGTCAAGAATGTTGTCTTAAGAGTTCCCTTCACTGGAACTAGGGGGCCAAGCCCAACCCCTGAGGAACAACCTCACACCATAATCCTCCCTCCACCAAACTTTACAATTGGCACAATGCAGTCAGGCAAGTACCGTTCTCCTGGCCACCGCAAAACCCAGACATGTCCATCGGATTGCCAGACAGAGAAGCGTGATTGGTCACTCCAGAGAACACGCCTCCCTTGCTCTAGAGTCCAGTGGTGGCGTGCTTTACACCACAGCATCCGACACTTTGCATTGCACTTGGTGATGGAAGGCTTGGATGCAGCTGCTCGGCCATGGAAACCCATTCCATGAAGCTCTCTACGCCCTGTTGTTGGGCTCATCTGAAGGCCACACCAAGTTTGGAGGTCTTTAGCTATTGACTGCAGACAGTTGGCGACTTCTGCGCACTGTGCGCTTCAGCATGCACTGACCCCGCCCTGTCATGTGACGTGGCCTACCACTTGGTGGCTGAGTGGCTGTTGTTCCCAGTTGCTTCCACTTTGTTATAATCCCACTAACAGTTGAGCGTGGAATATTTAGTGGCCAGGAAATGTCACGGATGGACTTATTGCACAGGTGGCCACCTATCACGGGACCACGCTTGGAGTCACTGAGCTCCTGAGAGCGACCCATTCTTTCACCAATGTTTGTAGAAGCAGTCTGCATGCCTAGGGGCTTGATTGTATACACCTGTGTCCATGGAGGGGATTGGAACACCTGAATCACATGATATGGAGGGGATTGGAACACCTGAATCACATGATTGGGAGGGGATTGGAACATCTAAGTCACATGATTGGAACACCTGAATCACATGATTGGGAGAGACAGATGTTCGGTTTGGGGAGGAGTTGGGAGGGAAGGAGATGATAGGCTGTGATTTTTTTTTTTTTTGATGAGGGTCACATGACTGTTGTTGTTCCGCACAATGTGTGCAGTAACCATGACAACCCCTCAAAGGGCCAGGCTGCCGCAAGGAGGAGCCCCGAGTGGTTGCTAAGGGATACCGCACAGAAGACCGGGCCTACATCCCGGCATTTGTCCACCTTTCAGCTCCCCTCCCTCTCTCCGGGCCTCCCGGTACACCGTCTCTGCAGAACTCGGAAAGGAAAATCCTACCTAAGCGTTCCGGTCTCACCTCACATATACCCGCCTCCAGGCCAAACTCCGCCCACACCGCACACGGCTCCGCCCTTTTCTCCGTCGTGAGGGCCGTTCAGAGGCGGGGCTGGAAGGGATGGTGGGCGTGCCGTGGGGGGCGGAGCAAGACGGGCGGGCAGAGCGGACGGGTCCAGCTGATGGCAGACCGAGGGGGGAGTCTGGCCTGACACTGAGGAGGAGAGAGAGCGGAGAGCCGGAGGAGAGGTGAGGGGGAACCCGGAGAGGAGAGCCCAGCGGCCTGTGTGAGAGGAGAGGCCGGAGGAGGGGGGAAGCTGTGTGTCCGGGGTGACGAGCTCCGGGCCTGTATGAGGGAGAGGAGGGGGCTCCGCCACACCGCCCTGTACACCGGACATATCTGTGCACCGAACACCCGCCACACCGCCCTGTACACCGGACATATCTGTACACCGAACACCCGCCACACCGCCCTGTACACCGGACATATCTGTACACCGGACACCCGCCACACCGCCCTGTACACCGGACATATCTGTACACCGGACACCCGCCACACCGCCCTGTACACCGGACATATCTGTACACCGGACACCCGCCACACCGCCCTGTACACCGGACATATCTGTACACCGGACACCCGCCACACCGCCCTGTACACCGGACACATCTGTACACCGGACACCCGCCACACCGGACATATCTGTGCACCGAACACCCGCCACACCGCCCTGTACACCGGA